>NC_089814.1:33669962-33799962 GCF_029633855.1 Hoplias malabaricus | reverse complement strand
TTTAATGTTAAGGCTGATTGGTGTGTACGTGTGTATACTGGGGGGTGTCTTTCAAACCTGGAGAAAGGCCACTTGGTGAGTTCCCCACCGGTCGTTTTGATTTCAGGACCCCAGGGTTTGGATGAGATGGGGGTCCGAACTCCCAGTTTGAACTTACTTCTGAATCATATGCAGAGGCACATATCATTACATCACTGTCAGTGTGGCCAATCGATTCTTATGAAGCATTAAATATTCATATAGGCCGCGTTATTGATCTCCACCCGCAAGACCCATGGATTCATTTATCAGGGGCAAGGGGAGGGGGCGTAGCCTGCGGACGGACCCCAGCACGATTGGTTTCAGATTTGACTGGTGCTATTGGTCCGGTGTGAATTAATATTATTATTATTACTATTATTATTATTATTAGTAGTAGTAGCAATAGTAGTAGTATTTTAATAGTATACAGTACCAGGACAAAGGTTTATGGACATCACAGCTCTTCCAGTGGTTCCTCTGAAGTGAAGGGCATTAATCAGGAGTATGTTCCCTTCTTCTATTCGAAAGTGGAACATTGCTGTGAGGATTTGATGGTGTTCAGATACAGAAACACAAGTGAGATCAGGTACCGAATTTGCACGAATATTTCTGGGTTACAAACACCACTCCAACTCAATCCACATGCGACTGAGCTCCATCATATAAGAGAACGCAGTTCCATTGTTCCACAGCCCAGTGTTAGCTGATTAAAACGGCTGCATTTCAGGGTCAAGGACAGACCATTCATTTGCTGCGAGATGCGTCTCACCCCTTGACAGAGGGCACTGTAGCCACATCAGTTTTGATACTGTCACCTGTCAGTGGTTTTAATCTTGTGGCGGATTTTGTAAGAGGTTAAATTAATAATAAATGAATGAAAGGTTTGGATGCAGGGTTTGTTTATGAACAAGGAGTTAACAGAATAGTTGAGTGCATTAAGTTTTGTGCAGATATCAGCACAGATCAAATAATGGGGCTCATGTTGGTATGATTAGTTTATGAATATTTGAAATAATAACTAATCCTTTATGCTATTGTTAACATTAATGAATGCACTTATCGTTACAGAAAAACACTTCTCTCTTTTCTACTTTAACTTACCCCCTCTAAGCCTTTTACTCCATCACTGACCCTAATTCTGTTTTTTTTTCCACCTGTGCTTTTGTCCTCTTCTTTTTTGTCCCCATTTCCTCTCGTCCTCGCTGTGAGGTCTGGACGTCCCGTTCAAAAATTGCGTCCAGTGTCGGAATACAAAAAGCTTTCAGAGGAAGAGAAAGAAACACAGATAGTCTAATTTCCTCGGTCCGGGGCGAGGTACTCTTCTCCGTTCACTGCCTTCCTCATCTCTCTTGACCTTTTTTTTTTCCATCATGCCTCTGTCATCTTCCTCTTTGGCCTTTCTTTTGTAACCAGCTTCCTTTCTTCCTCTCATTTTTATTTTTATGCAGCGGAAATGAAAATGGCTCTAAAAGCAGTGCAGCGTTGTGAAAATATACCAATATAAAAGAAACGAAAGAGAAAAATGAATGAATGCTAAGAAGAAGACCAACTGGAGACTCAGGAGAGAAAGCGAGAGAGGGAGAAAAAGAGAGCGAGAATGGATGAAGGAAGAATAATAGATGTAAAATGCTAGAGAAAGAGAAATAGCACACAACACTTTGAAGTATACACACACACAGACACACACTCTCACAAACACTCATGTATACACTCAGACTGTGACTAGAAAGAGATTGATTTTATGGTAAAATAATGTATATGCTCAGATTTAACTATAACCTTGACATGAATTATATCTGCATTCCCTTCCTCACCACTCCTCTCACTTCAGCTCAATACTGAAACACCACTTATATCAATTTACAACAGCACGTCCTCTACAGACGCTATTCACAGAAGCAACAATCAAACACGCAGAGCAAACGTTCTTAATCCAATCAACCAATCACATGCCACTGCTTTACATTCCAACAGGGTCCATACCATAGAACAGAGATCTTCAAATCCAGTTCTTTGTTTCAGGTTACAGCTGCGACTGCTAATGCACCTGACTGGCCAGGTGTAGTGCCACTGTAAAATCCCGGCCTGGAACATGCAGCAAAATCAGCATTTGAAGACCTCTGCCATACAGAAAACGGGCTTAATTTGTTTACATAAATACATCAGATGTAATGTGTATACAATGATAGAAAATGAAAACAAACAAAAATTCAAGCTATTTTTAACTCATTGTCTTTATGATGTCACAAAAGGGACAGTTTAGCCCTGCCCAATCATGTTTTAAAAGAGTTAATTTGATGGGAGGTCATAAGTGGCTGTATATATTTCATATTAAATATTTCACAACTACTGGTAGTTTGCAATTATTAAAGCTATATTGTGTATATTAATGCATATTAGAAATAATTAATAAGCCATTATTATATATGTAAAAAAAGGCAAAATAAAACTAGAGGCTACACCTAATAAATATAAATGTGGGATAAAGACGACAAATAGAAAGTTAGCTAGATTATTAGGTAAGTTGTTAGCAAAAACTGCTCATTAATAACATGTAAGAAGTCCATTATTAACCATTAATAAGGCATTCATAAGCCCTCTAAATCCTCAAGTTTATTTTAAAGCGGGACAATCAGCCAATTAGATTGTAAACTCACTTTTATTCATTTATAATGTCCTTATGGACATTCATGGAAGGCCCAAGAATCACTAACACATCCGCACATGAACATGGGGGATGAATATTACTCATTAATTATGGACAATGTCATATCCTTGGGGCTCATCCTCTCATCGACTTGCAAATGGCTGCTGGCGAGGGTTCGGTTAAGTTAAGCAGAGGTCGAAAGGTCAAAGTCAGATCAGCGGGGACGTTCAGAGGACATTTGCAGCAATTACAGCCCAAAAAAAAAAAAAAAAACACCACTGTGCTTCACCTATCACAGAAATGACTGGGGTTCAACTCCCAGCTCAAGCAGGAATACTACAGTACAGTGATATATTAAGAGAATCCTTGGACTTGACCTCAGCAGAGACATATTTTACTAAAAGGTCATTCCCAAAAGTGTACAGAGTATACTAAATATCAAAGTCCCTTGTTAAATGAGTATTAAATAAATTTCTGAATGTTCAGGTGGATGTCTGGCAACCCATAATGACAAATCAGCCTTAAAACTTACTCTAGCCATAATCCTAACCCTAAACTTAACCCTAATTGTAAGCTCCATAAAATTTGTGTTTGAGTAACTCTCCCACAAGCAGATTACAGCACTGTTTCTGTAACTCTCCTTTACATTCAATAATGATTTAATTAAACAGCGCCACCACTTGACGAGAGCTCATTTAGTGATCATAAATGTCCTGCACATTATAATGAATCAAAACATACATTGTTATGAATATCTGCTCTTTCCAGTGACATGTGTCGTAATTTTTGGAAATTTTATTGCCACCCAGGACTACATTAACCTGCATCTGAGACACGATTATCAAGAGACATCTGGAGTTTCGAGTCCCTGCCAAATCCCATAAATGTAAAAGCAAATGTCATTTCATCCTAAATGTCTTGCAATGTTCTCACATATTGAACAACCCCCTGGCATTTGCATTCCAGGCTGTGACTGGTGGGGGATTATGTGATTTTTTTTTTCCACTTTAACAGCCCTAGAGGGTCAGAAGCGCCACACAATAAAACACTTTCCACTCTGCGGTCAGCCACAAAAGCCCCCCGCGGCTCTTCTGACTTCAGATACCAACACATCAGATGGATCAGAAATGCAATTACAGCTCATATAACTGAGCGCTTAAAGACTAGCCTTAAACAGCTGCAGTTTCCTTGTGTTTATACGATCCACCTTTGCTTATATAGGAAATAGTCCTGAATTAACAGGTTGATCTATGTAAATGAGCTCTGATCTGATTGGCTGAGTGAAGTATTCCTTAGAGATTCTGTGTTAAGCACATGTGTGAAATTGCTGTATGAATATATATTAGGGATGTCAATACATTTTGAAAAATAAAATGGCATAATTTGCTGTGATTAATCATGATTAATTACATTTGGTCTTGCCTTTAAGCTTTTAATGATGGATATTTAAATGTATACTAAAAGAATCGATTTATATTCATTATATTTTATATTATATTAATATAATTGGTGTCTATCAATTAAAACAATGCATTGCACTAATCTGAGGAATATTCTGTGATTAATCCTGATTAATCACATGATGAAATACAGGGATCGGCATGACAAATATACGTATAATTTTTTAACTTTATTGTAAAATCTCAGTGTCATTTTGATGATTAAATGAGTATTTGCTGTGTTTCAGCTTTTGCGTCAAACAACAAGAAGCTCTGGTTTTTTAAGAGTTAAATGAGAGAGAGAGAGAGAGAGAGAGAGAGAGAGAGAGAGAGAGAGAGAGAGAGAGAGTAAAAAGAACAAGAAACAAAGGAATGAGTAAACAAGTGAGGGTTATTTATGAAATTTAATACATATTTCAGCTTAAATGAAATGTCATCCGAACAGTAGCAATTACTAATACATTAAAGGATCAGTAAAAAAAAAGTGAATTATCAGAGGTTATCAGAGAAGTTGTGTCCAGATATACTGACTTATATTTAAATATATTGTTAAAATACATGTGGAAGTGTGGTGAGAGATCGAAAGACACATAGCGTAAACAGAAAATGAGAGAATAGAGGGAGAGCTTAATGGCATTTCAGTAGAATAAATCCTGCGCTGCCTGTTGAATCTGCACCATGCACAACGCTGCACATTCACATATATGCACACACACACACACACACACACACACACACACACACACACACACACACACAGATTTCAGCTTTAGGGCACTAACAGATCTCTCTCTCTCTCTCTCTCTCTCTCTCTCTCTCTCTCTCTCTCTCTCTCTCACACACACACACACACACACATTTTGTCTCGCTATCTTTCTCTCTCACCACACTAGAACAGAGCAGTGAGGAGTGTTCACAGATACAGAGTAACACATCCAGTAAGAGCACTTGTGATTAATCAATTAAGCTGGATCATACAATTAATGAGGAATCAGTTATAGTCAGTAGTTCAAAACAAATCAGCGGTGATTAGGGATTTATTTATAAACAAGGAGTCAGTATCATTGATGAAAAGCACCATGAGCTATTGCTTCCCCTTGTGGCGAATTATCACCTGCTAAATGTGAGTGAGTGAGTGAGTGAGTGAGTGAGTGAGTGAGTGAGCAAATGTGTAATTGATTAGTGAAGGAGTTGAAAGCCAGGAGTTGAAAAGAAAATATATATATAAACATGGTGATTGATTAGTAAGAGTGTCCTTACCCCAGTTAATAACCCTGTGTGTGTGTGTGTGTGTGTGTGTGTGATATACAAATATAGAAAGCTGGGAAAGAACAGATACACATAGAGAGAGAGAGAGTAAGAACAAATACAGTGTATAAGAGTTTAAAATAAAGAGAGCATCAAAGAAAGAATGAAATCTGAAAGTGCCCCCTTGTGGAGAATTTCCTTCCTGCTAAGTACAAATGAGTGAGTTAAGCTAAGTCCATTAGACTCTCCACATTTAAAACCTTCACTTTATCCCTGAATATGATTGAGAGATTTACTAATTCATTAATATAATCCACACTGATCCCCGGACCAACGAACATTACTTCAGCCCACCGCGCTTTGAAAACTTTTCCATGACTGAGATACTCACCTCCTCGTGCAGCTGTAGAAGAGCTCGGCAACAGCAGCATCAGCAACAACGATAATGCGATGAAGCGCATGCAGGAGCCGCGAGCCATCACTGCACATCCCGCATCCCAGACACACAGACACACTCACACACACATACACACTCACAAAACAACAGGGTCCAGTCAGCACGGTTAAGTCCTCACAAGAATCTCAGCGTGATGGAGAGAGTGGACACAATCCCAGCAGCAGCAGCATCGTGAAGAGAGAAAGCCGCTCTGAAGAGAGAGAGAGAGAGAGAGAGAGAGAGAGAGAGAGAGAGAGAGAGAGAGTGGGGAGGGGGCGGAGACCAGAAAACACACACTGGCTCGTGCTCAGATGTCTCTGAGTCTGGGAGAGTGAGAGAGAGAGAGAGAGAGAGAGAGAGAGAGAGAATCAACATGGGAAGAAGAGCAGTCACTTATTACTTAAATAACAACAAAACATATGAATAGTAGATGGAATTTCTGAAGTGGTGGGTAGAGTTGAAGGAGTAACAGCCCCTCCCAGTTATTATATTTTGATACAGAAGAGGGCTTTTACTGATGTAATACACCGAACCCTTAATAACTGTGTTCTTATAAGTATTGCTTGTGTTATAAATATAGATGGGTTATATCCTGATAAGAAGAGGACAGGTTTTCTTATTGTGTGAGTGTGTGAGTGACTGCATGAATGTGAGCAGCTTTCTGCAGGTGTGAGGCTATGAGCGGGTTGAGTGTGTAAAAGTGTTCACAGGTGTGAGTGAATATGTGAGTGAATACCTCCATGGGATGCTGAAAGTTGACAGGGGCATTACTTAGTCCAAATGGCATCATAGTTAAATCGTACAGTCCTTGACTAACAAGTATGTCTTAAATAATAGAGAATAATGGTAGATCAAAGCATTATCACACAGAATAAGATTTTGACTGTGCAGCCAATCAGTAACATTCCTCAATATAAATAAAATTGACATTCATATTATCAACATGCAGTGGAATCGCTCTTTTCTCTATTTCAGTGCTTCATTTTCTTAATTTTAGAATGTGTTTTATTTCTTACAAAAAGAGACTTGTACACAACATTTTAATTATACTTTATCATTGAACGATCATCAAGGTTAGTAAATATGGTGTTAACAAAATTGCTACTTGAAATTGAGATACGTTTTCTTTGCTTTTACATCAAACCTTAAATAACACACACAAAAAATAGAACTACACTGAAACTATTTTACTGGATGCAACCAGTTAAATTTTAATAAATGGCAAACTTGAACATTGTGGCAAATTACATCCAAACTAGGATTTTAAATTCAGCTTTTGCAACTGGCTACAGGAAGTATCACCACTGTAAGTTCATGTGCCAATAACCCCTGCAAACAGGGCCAACTGAACAAACTTCAGCCTACAATTTTTTAAAGACTTGCATCACAACAGGGTAGCAAGGATGACTCAGATGTTCTATAATCCACACAAAGCTGCCAGGATGAGTGTTCTTCACGTCCTTGTGAAATAACCAATTAAAACCCCAATTTGGGTCATTTCTCCTTATGAGTGCCGAAGTGCAATGTGCTCCTGTCCTCACTAATTCCACAATCTTCAAGAACAACCATCAGATCGTTCCCTGTAAATTGCGTAACCTTTCAATCACAGCCTGCGAAAAATCTCCAGATTAATCGCTCAAGCTGTTCTCCTTTCTCCTCCGCAAACAAATCATGATATCAATGCAAGGTGACATCTTCTTTGCATTTATCTTTGGCCTGATGCGATTAGGGGGAGCTTCTGAGCTCAGTTCCAGAAGGTCTGCAAACGAATCCCTGGAGGTGTCACTGGAGCTCATGGGATAAATCGTGCCTCACAGTGGGAACCATGTTGACATCAAAGTGTTGCTGCCATAGTAAGCTCAGAGGACATCTTGCTGGCATGCTGCCTTAGTGCTGCTTCTTCTCAACTCATACGGAGCCTCCGACTCCATCTCTGCACACCCAGGCCGCCCCTTCCTTAATGGAAAAAGCATCAGTGCGATACACCCAAAGCCCTGCTTAATATCCTGGGTAATTTACCTCAGCCTGACCTCTTTAGACCTGATTAGTGCTTGTTGCACATGTGGGTCTGGTCCATGTGAGCTCGGCCTTGTCTGATAGGGTTAACTGTTTAACAGCCTCTGTCAGGCCAGTAGACATAACGATGCTTTAAATATCCCAGAATGCCTCAAGCATCTTTGCCTCCTGTTCTCTGAGCTAGGCACAAAAAAAAGAAAAAATGATAGGGACAGAGCCACAGTCCCAGCGCTCATCTGTTTCCCACCTAACTGAAGTCAAGCTGAGCGAATGAGACATTATTTTACAGATACATATTAATAATTGTCCTAATTTACAACTAATTCCCAATCCTGAATCCCCTCGGACAGTGTAAAAGAGTCTTTAGCGAGACTCAATTTTCGAATCCGAAGTCATTTCTGCCATCTTATACCCGGTTCCAGAAGGATGTAAAAGTGAATTTTCTTGTTCTGATGAGGAAAAGAAGAAAGCAAGAAGAATGCAAGCTACCCTCATGTTTGATTATGCAGGCTAATGGTGAGAAGCAATTTGCTTTGTTGAAGAGTTGATGACATGAGATAATGTCCAAGAAACCTTGAAAAGAGGCACTTAACCTTAGATCTCCCAAAGACAGCCATGCTACAGCTGATATGGTGCACTGTCCCTGTACTAATTCCTGCTAGGAAATGCTAGCTCTGGCCACAGCATCGTAGAAATGCTTCTTTGTCTGACAAATGTTATTAAAATGTTAGTAATTTATTTACCGAATATAGACTAGTGGTCAGGCTTCATTGCTCAATTTGTGGCTTTTTTGCAGGCTGGAATTCATGACTCAACAAGTCTTGCTTCCTCAAGTCCTCACATTAGTGGCAGGCAACCACCCAAAAAAGACTCTGTGGTCAAAAACTGACCGCTGATAAAATGGTGCTTACAGATTATGCATCAAAAATATATCTGTGTTCAATATGTGTGTAAGTATTTGAAAAGGAAGGGTTTTCAGGAAAATGAACAGGGAGCTTCCCTCGTTCACAGTTATAAAGTTTCACTGTCTTTTTAAACCTCCTACCAATCCCACCTTCATTCTCTATCTTTCACACACCTGCCAATCACCCCCCCCCACCACCACCCCACACCTCATCTTGCTGTGATCCATAACTCTGTGGCTGATTTTCCACCCTGCCACAGTAATCGTGTGGAGAACACATTTGTTAACGGGTTCTGTCGGCACATCATTCTCGTCTTTCACACGTGCAGGTGACAGAACGAAAAAAATATGCTTCTTTTTCTCTCTTTCTCTTTCTCTCTTGGTCTTGCTCTCACAGCATGATTCCAGCAGAATGCTGCAGAAAGTGGGTGAAGGGGGGGGGGGGGGGGTCTTGTCAAAGCTGTTTAGCACTCTGTAATGCATGCGACCCAGCGAGATAAATGCCTATTTCGGCCCATGGATGTGGCAGCAATCCATAAAGACGGCACACCAACTACAGCTCTTGCGACTGACAGAAGGGAGCCAACAATACAAGGGGAAACCTGCCTTGCTAACACAAATAATCCACATTTACTCCGCATGAGTTCCGATGTCATACAATTACAACGTGCATGAAGGGAGCTAGCTGTTTTGCACTTTTTTTTTTCAATGGAACAGAATAGTGCATTGAACGCAGTGCTTACAGGCAACATACATCTTGTGCTACAGAGTCAAAATGTTTAGTGTGCTGGTGGCATCCAGCCAGGTCGGTTTTGTTCGTTAGTGTTCTATTGTACGCAAGGCTGAGTCTAGACTATGGTAAGCCTTAGGCAAGGTGAACTCGACTTAGTCTTTGTTTACTTAATCCTTTCTCAAAGGTCCCTTGATCTTCCTGTCTTAAATAACATTGATGAAATCTACGCATAAGAATTACTCAGCCTGGTTTATAATCTTTGTAAGTAAGAAAAGGGATCAATTTCCATGTGCACATTTTTCTGAAGTCAAGAAAGTTAGAGCAGTGCTGTTGCATCCCTTCCATTTCACTCAGCAGCTCAACACATTCATCTGAAAAGAGTTATCCCCATCTTGAAGGTCCGGCTAATCACGGCAGGGACCAGTGGTCTACTTGTGCTACCACAGATCCAGCCTGACACACTTTGAGTAACACTGAAAGTCAAATGGGACTCCTCTGGCAAAGGAAACTCCAACTTGGGGTAACAGAACAGCTTTGTCCTAAACAAGGGAACACCTTGCACCCTGTGGAACCCAAATGCACAATCTTGAGAGCCAGAGCAAGACGTGATTTTGGAACCAAATATTCTTATTCAGTACAGCATCAGTGTGCCTTGCCAGACAGACTTGGTTCACATACTACCTCTGGTGCTCCGTCATTTAAGGACAGGCCCACTGCTTGTGGGCCCACTCCTTTCCTTTGACAGGCCCACTCCTTTCCCTGCTGCTTGGAGTTTCCCCTCATCAGGAACCACTCCCATTTTAAGAATCTGAGTTATTCTGGGTTAGGGGGGCTGTATCTGTGGTAACACAAGCAGGCCACTGGTCCTTCCACGCATTTCAAACATCAGTTATTGGTGGCATCGTCACTTCTCCAGGGCCTCAAAGTGGACAGGAACCTCCACAACATTTTTTACAAGAAAATTACTAATTGCAGACTCCACAAGGACCAAAGTATGATTACCAACCTGCATTCTCACTTTTTTTTGTACTATTATCATTGAGGCCTGGTTCCTATTCATGCCTGGTATCTGTGTGTTGTCCTTTCCAGAGAAGGGCTACTGACAGCTCCATATCCTTGCAGACCCATACTTTTGACTTAGTCGTCTCACAATGGAAGCAAGGATGTTTTAAGTGCTGATTATGATTATGGTGGGCAACGTTTAAGGGAAAAATACCAAGTCTTGCACAGCTGGTAAGAGACCCATGTTATGTATGACTGAGCTTTTTTTCTTCTCTATGTAGCTGAGTTCTATTATGTCTGATGTCTAAAGACATTTACTTGTCATTTTGACTGATAGTTAAGTGAATGCAGGGTGATCTCTGACATGAACAAAGGGTGCTTTGGGGTTTGGGTGACCCAAAATGACACTCCCAACAGTTTTGTGATAGGTTCTCAGAGTGTTTTTTGGTCTACTTGGACAGGGTTTGTTTTCTTCATTGAATTTGTTTAGCGAAAAGGTCAGAGACATCTCAATATGTTATGTCTGGGCACTGACCACCAATTAAACTTGTGATTTGTCAGGTTGGATAATTATATGTGTTCGTTATCAATATCTTTCCCTCCCTATCTACCTCTTTCTCTCTGTCTCTTTTTCTCTCTCACGCTTTCTCTCCCCCAGTGTGAGATTGACAGGCAGATAGCGATATTTAGCGATGTCAGGTAGCACGCTTCCATGGGCTTACCGAATCGATTGGACGTGTAAACATCTGGCTGGCGGCTGTAAAATTAGCTCCCCATTGCGCCGCAAGCTGGGGCGGGCCGCATCAAAACTCCATAACGAAGCTGAACTAATTGTGCCACACATAAAACAAGTGAAGAGTGTCATTGATTCTTTACACACTGGAACTTGTTCTGAATTTAAAACGTAAAAATCACCCTGACATATCCATATTTAGATTCCAATTGACATATTCGCAATCTACATTAGGGGTGAAAAAATGCCATACATTCCTGGTTGGAGCAATAAGTAGAGCATTCCATTAACTCCAAAACACTGAGAAAAATGAGCCACATGCACGAGTTAGTAGATATGAAATGCATCTACAGTAAAAACAGTTATGGAGAGGGAGCTAGAATAAAAAGTCCATGGTAGTGCAGTCACTTAAGTAAAAGCCTTAGTATAGGATAATAACATGAGTAAACTGGTATGTGTCTATCAGCAGGGCGTACTACTGG
Source organism: Hoplias malabaricus (assembly GCF_029633855.1). Classification (NCBI taxonomy): domain Eukaryota; kingdom Metazoa; phylum Chordata; class Actinopteri; order Characiformes; family Erythrinidae; genus Hoplias; species Hoplias malabaricus. The sequence goes on along the minus strand of NC_089814.1, from coordinate 33,788,301 downwards.
GATTTTTGTGCTACCATAGACCAAGCCCTCCCACACTAGAACTACTGAAATTCAAAAGGTGTGAACTTCTGTGACGAGAATCTTTAAACTGGAGGAGATGGGCAGTCTTGTCCTTAAGTGTGGGACACCGTGGAACTAGCAGAACCTGAACGCACAATCTTTACGGACAAACATCATGTCTTCAGGGTCTGCTGGACATTGACAGCCAGTGCTTTACTGACTAAGCCAACTCCTTTCTCGATTCTGGCAAGTATATGGTGGTCCCTAAGCAATACGCCTTCAGGTTCTGTGAGTTGCTCCCTCGATTAAGAGCTAGGCTGCCCTGTTCCTCCGGGTTAGACCCTTTACCTTTCCAGGAAGTTAGACTTATACATTTCAGGGTTTCCTGGACTCAGAGGGCTGGATTTGTGCTACCACAAACAGAGAAGTGTTACCCCTCATGACAGAGTCACATTAGATCAACATCCATCCATCCATTATCCGTAACCGCTTATCCAATTCAGGGTCACGGTGGGTCCAGAGCCTACCTGGAATCATTGTGAAGGACTGGTGCCCCCTCCAGGGTGTATTCCCGCCTTGCGCCCAATGATTCCAGGTAGGCTCTGTGACCCTGAATTGGATAAGCGCTTACAGATAATGAATGAATTAATTAATTTTAAGGTTATAATTGCTGCAGAAGGTGTCGCAAATCGAGAATGAGTCAACTTTATGTGATTCAACTCTATGAATCCTTGGCCTATAAGTGACTCCCAGATGACTGCCAAGATGAGTCAACTCCTAAAAAATAGTTTCTTTGAGTGTTGCCACCCTGACAACAGCAAACACACTGAGAATTTTCCTGTTTTTATTTCCTTGTGTATTTCTGTTTTTAAAACAGAAATAATGAGTCATTTATCAGTCTTTCATGTTATCGATTAGCTTTTAATCATTACCAAATAGTACAAAAACATTTTGTCATAGTTCCTTTGTGGAAAATAGGCCATCAGCAAATGTCATTTGTTAATTACATCAACAGTGGTCAACAGGAATGAGCCAAAATAGATAAAACTCAAATCTAAGTTTTGCATATCTGGCAATAAGCGACAACGGGAGCAGCTAACTGGAAGGAGTCATACCAGACAAATGTCTGCAGATTAAGTCAGATTAGACAACTCAAACAAGCCAGTTAGGTTAGACAACTCAACTGGAACAGTGAACTGGAAACACTCTGGTTGGACGACAACTAAGGAGTCAGCAGGAAGCAGCCCAAATAGACCACTCAAACAAGTCGTGCTCCGTAAGCCTTTGGAGTAAAGGCACAGTGCTGAGAACGTGCTCAGTATGTTTGCTGATGATTTATCTCGGCGCGATCTCGGTGTCTCTCAGGAGCTACGTGACTGGACTGAGATTCTGGAAGCCAACCGCTTCCACAGTTAACTGGAAAACACTTCAGTAATTCCTATGCCCACCAAACTCCCCCCATTCACCCAAACACAGGCGCTCGCTATAGTGTAAACAAACTGACCAGCATAGCTGAGAGCCTGCTTACAGCCGGCCCCTACATCGGCATTCATGAGGTGGACATTCTGACCTTAAAAACTTATATTTTCAAACCCCTGAAGCAAGAGCAGACTCTATGTCTGTATCTGGCTTTGGGCACAATCAATCCTTAAAGTACTTGATTAAACAGAGGGGGCTTTACTATCAAAACATGGTCTTGAGATACATAATGTAGTGGCTCAATGAAAGCAAAAGAGCACATTTAGTACAAACCTCAGTTTCAAAAGTTTGGGGTAGTATGGCAAACGATAAGAAATACAGAAAGCAGCGATTTATAAATTCAGTTGGACAGAGTTATAATATTGCAATAAGTTCACCACCATGTTACATCATTCATTCATTCTCTCATCTTCTGTAAGCCTGCTGTCCTGATCAGGGTCATGAAGGTCAAAGTTCAATCATTCTCCTGTTTTTTGTCATTTTATTCAACTTATACATAATGTATTTATCTATCACACTTGCAATTTTTAAAATACTATTAGGTTAGGAATTAATAAATAATTGTTATTTTTAATACTACATAACAGTTACCATATAATGACAGATGTTCATTCATTCATTCATTGTCTGTAAGCGCATATTCAGTTCAAGGTCGCGGTGGGTCCAGAGTCTCCCAGGGATCACTGGGTGCAAGGCAGGAACACACCCTGGAGGGGGCGCCAGTCCTTCACAGGGCAACACACACACACTCACAGCTACAGATACGTTTGAGTCGCCAACCCACCTACCAACGTGTGTTTTTGGACTGTGGGAGGAAACCAGAGCTCCCGGAGGAAACCCACACAGACACAGGGAGAAAACACAACACTCCTCACAGACAGTCACCCGGAGGAAACCCACGCAGACACAGGGAGAACACACCACACTCCTCACAGACAGTCACCCGGAGGAAACCCACGCAGACACAGGGAGAACACACCACACTCCTCACAGACAGTCACCTGCAGGAGACCCACACAGACACAGGGAGAACACACCACACTCCTTAGACAGTCACCCGGAGGAAACCCACACAGACACAGGGAGAACACACCACACTCCTCAGACAGTCACCCGGAGGAAACCCACACAGACACAGGGAGAACACATCACACTCCTCAGACAGTCAGCCGGAGCGGGACTCAAACCCACAACCTCCAGGTCCCTGGAGCTGTGTGATTGCGACTGTGAAAGCTTTGGAACGTATTCATGCACCTAACATGTCCATAACCAAGTTAAAAGACATGTTTCTATCTTGATTGCAATGTATTGCAGTGAAAAGTGGACCCCACATTCAACCTACAACCAGGAATAATGCAGGACAGGTTCCCATATTTGGTCAACCTCTCTCTAGGTGAGTCACCACCTTCCTGATCACGATCTAACCTCTATCCTGTATCAGACCACGACACCCACTTTTACAGTAAGCAAAAGTCTATTTCTAATCAGCTGTAACTCCAAGACTGCAGGTATTTGTCGTATCTTGAATTCCTCTTCTGTTTTGTCAGACTGTACAGAAAAAAAAAAAATATGTGTACCTTAAAATAAGTGTCTGGACAGTTAGTATTTGTAGTTTTGTGAACAAATTCTGACTCGTGGTTGGTAAGAAGGCCATATTCTAAACATTTAACCCAGTCGTCTTTGACCAAACAAAAACATGATCATCTCCTAAATATTAACTTTACAGGAGAAGGAAAAAAACCTTCTGAATTTTCAATGTAAAGTCAATGTAAAAAGATAATAATCTTATAATTTTCAAACACTTCTATTGTTTTTCACACAGTGTGAATGACTGCTGCTTTGTAGAATTGATGTAGTTAATCAACAAAAACGGATATACAGGTTTTTCAATGGACAGCGGTGATATAGAAAATACGGCTTGAGTTGCAGAGACCCCACTGGTTCAAGATCATGATATTCATTTATTTATAATCTGTAACCCTTATCCAGTTCTGGGATGGGGTGGGTCCAGAGTCCACCTGGAATCATTGGGCACAAGGCAGGAATACACCCTGGAGGGGGCGCCAGTCCTTCACAGGGCAACACAGACACACACACGTTCACTCACACGCTCACACCTATGGACACTTTTGAGTCGGCAATCCACCTACCAACGTGTGTTTTTAGAGCGTGGCAGGAAACTGGAGCACCCGGAGGAAACCGACGCAGACACAGGGAAAACACACCACACACCTCACAGACAGTCACCCGGACGAAACCCACGCAGACACAGGGAAAACACACCACACACCTCACAGACAGTCACCCGGAGGAAACCCACACAGACACAGAGAGAACACACCACACACCTCACAGACAGTCACCCGGAGGAAACCCACGCAGACACAGGGAGAACACACCACACTCCTCACAGACAGTCACCCGGACGAAACCCACGCAGACACAGAGAGAACACACCACACTCCTCACAGACAGTCACCCGGAGGAAACCCACGCAGACACAGAGAGAACACACCACACTCCTCAGAGACAGTCACCCGGAGGAAACCCACTCAGACACAGGGAGAAAACACCACACTCCTCACAGACAGTCACCTGGAGGAAACCCACACAGACACAGGGAGAACACACCACACTCAGACAGTCACCCGGAGCAGGACTCGAACCCACAACCTCCAGGTCCCTGGAGCTGTGTGATAGCGACACTACCTGCTGTGCCACCCAATGATATATATCTATTTCATAAATAATGCATATGTCTGTGATTATTATATAGCATAACTTTAACATACAACAAACACAATAATAATGACCCCACACTTCTAAAGGGAGATGAATGCTCTTGTTATAGTTGATTGTATTCATCAGAAAGTCACTGATAAATTATACCACTCCTCCCTCCCTCTCTCTCTCTCTCTCTCTCTCTCTCTCTCTCTCTCTCCACCATGTCACGGTGGCTTTACATTCTGCCTAATCCTCATGCCAGACAAAATTGAGCTTGCGTCTACAGTTCTGGACACATTGTATTTCTCAGAAACCGTGATGAGCTGTCCAGTGGTCTATAAAGAAATCTTTTTCCAACGAATAGCTTCCAATGTGGCCGAGACATCAGCTTCAGGCAGAAGACCATTAGTCAGATCCATTAGCTCATGCATCTGCCAGAACCACATCATGTTCTCAGAATTATTTACTCAAACCAGAGGACAATGCTGGTGTTCTGGACCAAGGTGTGCGCTCCCGTTCGGGCTCATGCTCCTCTGTTTCACTGGAGTGTGAAAAACACTTCACCCTCTTTCTTCCGTTCCTGGTGTCAGCAGGAGAGGGACAATCTAAAACTATTCAGAGTGACACAGTTAAGGCAGGAGGGACTGCGTTCCGGTGTTCTTGAAGAGTCCGAGATAGCCACACGACTTCAATTAGGCAGGCTAATCTCTGGAGGTTCAGGACAAGAAATAAGGTAGGTGAAGGTAGGTCTCTCTCTCTCTTTCTTTCTCTTTCTCTCTCTCTCTCTCTCTCTCTCTCTCTCACACACACACACACACACACACAGTATCCTGTGGGCAGCGTCTACTGACGAAGGACTAGAGGATGACCGACACAAACACTACATGCGATATTAACCAGCTGGACCTACAAGGAAGGTGTATCTATCAGAGCGGACTCTGAGTGGATAGTGTTTAAAATCTCCAGTAGCCACTGCTGTGTCTGATCCACTCTACACCAACACACCACCATCACGTCAGTGTCACTGCAGCACTGAGAATGGTCCCCCCCAGGGTGAAAGGAGCTAACAAAGTATACAGAACAACAGATGGACCACAATACATTAGATATAACAGATAGCTTCAGTGTTGCAGTCTGTCTGTATATTAAATAAAACTCACAAAGGACCCAACCTCCAGGGTTAGCGCCGGATTCACTGAACTACTGATTGTACCAGTTTCACATTGTTCTGAATGTCTTAAGGTCACTGTAAGTTCCTTAGAGTTTTAGCTCAGCCTCCTCGACATGGCTAACATCAAACAAACCCCAGGACACAGAGCAGAACAGCAGTAACACTACACTACAAACAGGACAGAGATCAAAACTCAGCACCGGCTACAGTCAGGACTTCTCAGCAACAGCAGACTGAACTAATGTTGACCCTCCTGTGTGGACTGCTACACCAAAGATCATACCGTTGTGTTATTAAAGCAATAATCTCTGGTAGAACCTAAATTAAGGAGGCATTTCCAGCTGATATGTTGCAAAATACTATTGTATAGAAAGTTCAATTGCTTATTATTAAGTATTTTTATTAGGGCTGTTTATCAATAAAAGTGATTCCGGGTAGGCTCCGGACCCACCGCCGCCTTGAACTGGATAAGCACTTACAGACATTGAATGAGTGAACGAATCACATCATTTGCTGCGATTAATTACAACTAATCATGATTCATCGCAATATGCCTCCTTAAGACTGAAGCTGTTAATAATGGGAATTTAAATGAAATAGGAATTGGGAAATGGGAATTTATATGAAATACAACAAAGCTTGACACAATGGAATTATATTTGTTAGTGGTGTCTATCGATTAAAGTATGTAATCACAAAAAGTGAAGTCGAAACACTAGTACTTCCTTGTATTTTTGGGAGGGAGATCAATGAGTAGTGTGATATGCATGATATATTCTCCAATGGAAACTCTTCTTTTTTTATTTTATTATAATATCTCAGTGTAGTTTTGATCATTTTCAAATTACAATAACAAGTTGTTTATTGTGATATTTAACATATTTCAATGTAATCTACCTTCTGGTCCTGAATGTGTGTCCAAAGTTGGGAACATGATTAATTAGCTTTAAAGAAATCGCACATTAAATTCCCATAATTGTTATTCATTAATGTGTTCACATTATGACATCACAAATTATTGTACACTGTTAATACTCTCTTCCAGTTGTCTGCGTGTGTAAATGAATATACCTGAATGCACCAATAAAAGTGCAGATTTACGCAAAATAAACCCAGCATTATGCCACAGGGGAATTAACGCATTTGTCCATAAACAATATAAAGTGCTGTTACATCATCGCAACGCTATACGGCCAGACACTGTCCACTTCAAGTGGTGCTGAACCACGTCTGAAGCAAACCCCACCGCACAGTAAGTGGAGCTGTCCTTGTCTTGTGGTTCTGAAACACTCAAACTTGCTTTCCTGGTCTGCTAATAATGGCATGACACTGCGAGTCGGAGTTTACGCCACTAAATCAAACAGTAAACAAGTCCAGCACACCACATGACCTCGGCCGTGATTAGCAGCTATTAGATTCCGGGGTTTCTGAGGCCGATTGATCATTGCTTAAAATGCAAATGAAAGACCAGGGGGGAGGACGTAATGATGGGAAATACGATATTCGGCAAGACTGAGTTCTGCTACATGACTCAGTCTCATTAGGAGCAGCCACAGGCCAGAGAGAGAAAGAGTCATCATCCACACAAACAAGCAGACCCCGCCCACACAGTCTTTGACATCCATCATGAGTCGACTGTGCGCCATACTGAATAAGAGAAGGCCTTCAAATTCAGCTGTATTTGAAAGAGAGGGCTACAATCGCTGATTATAGAAGTGAAGACTGATGTGTGTTGTGTTGACTTCAGCTATTGACTTTTAAAGGGTAAAAATTCTAACCCTTTCAGCACCTGTTACTTTAAATAATAACAAGCCACTCGCTGTTCACCCCGACCCTGAGCACACAGCAGTGTGGAATTAGTTTTATCCGTTTTCGCTGGTTCTCTTTCTTCTTTGTTATGTCTTGATGCTTTTTTGGGTCTCACACCCAACCACTCTGATTGGGTAGACTCAGATGAGGGGGCGGGACTATACCTAAAACTCTGTACTTGACATCTGAAGCAGAGCAGAATAAGAACAGCTCGTTTTTTCCCGACTGGTTAGTCTTGTTTCACAGTGCGTGGGTTCGGATATTCACATTAATGTGCTAATGCACTCAGAAAGTGATTTTTTTTTTTCATAACATGTCTCCTTTGAAGTCCTGTATTTGACAGGTTGTTTTCCAAAATAAAAGCATATGGCACTTTCTGTGTTGACGCTGAAGAACATTTTCATTTACGATGACCACAAAAGCATGTGATGGGCAGCGTAGGTGTTATAAAGGCATTCGCTTTTCATTTTTAGACATAGTTGCATTGAGATGCAGATGTAGAAACATTGTAATTATTAATATCTGCGATATTGCCACACCACGTTAATTTCACATTGCCTAAGCCCTGTTATTAGCTACGAGGCTAATGTCACACTGAGTATCTATGCGCAGACACAGTAGTCAGGGTATGTATGACAGGGGTATAACACTGCAGGTCTATTTTCTTGTCTCTCTCTCTCTCTCTCTCTCTCTCTCTCTCTCTTTCATTTCCTCACCCTGCTGTTTGAAATGTGGATCCAGCGCGTGCCCCAGCTTTGCTGTTGTAAGTGGACGTTGAGTCTATAACTACCGCAATTCATTGGAGCTGCGGCGCAGGGCACTTAGGAGTCCATTAAAAAGCACTCACCACCCCACTGAATGGCCACCAATGTGTTTTATAATGATTACAATAACAGCAGTGCAGCACAAGGCTGCACGCCGCCTGAAATAAATCCTCAGCAAATAAAGGAGCAGGGGCGGTCGATGGTTGGTCACAGAGGGAGAGGGAGCAAGAGAGAGGGAAGGAAAAGAGGGAGAGAGACATAAAGAGGAGGGACAGAGTGGGAGTTAAAGTGATGGTTTGGAAATGTAGCCAATTTCAAACCGTTTCCCCCAATTGTGGTTCCGCCCAGAGAAATTACCCCTCTCGTTTAGCAGCAGTGCTAAGCTAGGCTAATGTCGCTAAAAGGCAATGGAAGCCTATACTCCACCAATTAGCATTGTGCTAAGTGTTTGCCTGATCAGAAAGCTGTCGCAAATTTGGTACACTGTTAGTCCAAACATCTCTGGATAAATGCTTCCATCCTACATCCCTTAGCTTCTGCTCTTCTGATGTCGGAACATTGCTTTGAAGATTTGATGGCATTCAGCCATGAGAACATAGTTGAGGGATGAGGTCTGGTGCTAATGTTGGATGAATATCACTTCTAAGTAATCTCAAAGGTACCATGGTCCCATCTCTCCTCAGATCGGTGCTTTATAGACTCCTTTAGCCCATGTTTGGCATTAGACATGGCAACCTTAGCCTCATGTACAGGTGCTCCAGTGCCTCCCATTTTGTCATGCTTTTTTATGGAGATAGCTGATCTCTGTCCACAGTGGGGGACACCTTCAAGGGTCTGTCCCAAAACCTACTGCCTAAGGTACTTAAGCTACTTTGTTATGACTAGTGCTAAGTAGCATTAGATGCTCAAGACTTTTATTTTGAAAACAGCTGAAGGATTGTTGTTTACTTCCATCTGTGTTTTTATAGGAATGATTAAGGGCATCAAGCAGGGTTTTTCTATTTTAATTTTACCCTCTAGCCACAGCATGTCCAAAAATGTGAGAAACTCAAAGGCGATGGTGAGAGCTGAGGGGAGTAAACACCGGTCTCGTGCAGCGATGACAACAAGCGGCGACATCTTCACTGCCTAATTTCAGGGTCTTGTGCCGTTTTGCCAATGCATACTTGACTACTTCTCCATTATGTAAATGTGGTCCTGGTCCCTGGAAACAACCCCACTTCAGGCACCAGAGGGTTGTTGACTGACCGCCTACATTTGGGCTGAAGTGGTGGAATGGGGACCCTTCATTTGTCACTGAACTATGGCTTTAATGGAAGTGGATCAACGCAGAAAGAGATATGAGTTAGAGTTAGTTATGGGTTATAACTCTGACATGACATGGTTTATGTCCATTATGGACTGGTACATGAAGATAGATTTACCACAAGATGAGGATTGTATGTGTGTAAATCTAATTAGACAAGACAGTAAACATCACTCTCTCACACTCTCTCTCTCTCACACACACACAGCTCTTGCTGACAGTTTTGCAATCTCTTTTATATGTGCAAGCACACAAACACATAAAATATCAGGCTTTTGATCTCTCTCTTGCTATCTCTCTCTCTCTCTCTAACAAACACACACACACACACACACACATACTCTACTCTCGCTCTTTCAGAGAAGCTGTAGTGTGTGTTATCTCTGACCGCTGTGTCCTTGTAAACACACAGCGATTATGCTGAGGACCTGATAGAGTCTTTTAACAAATGCCTCCCCACACACCCCCCTCGTTCTCTCTCTGTTTCTGAAATGGGGTGAAGATGTCTAAGTTCTATAATGAATCAGAATCAATGTTGATGACCATATTAAGAATTCTTTGAAACAGAGGCCTCCCACTCTTTTATCACAAGCACAATGTTGACCTAACCGGTGTGGGGTAGCAGGTCATGTTCTCCTCCAAGCGTGTTGAGCTCTCCAAGGGTCCAATGGCATTGCTTTAGCAGCAGTTTGTCAAAGAAAGTTTAAAAAAAAACCAGAGGGGTTCTCAGAGAGTGTGATTTGAAAAGCAGGTGCTGCAACAGATCTTGGCATATCTGTAAATGCACAGGTGGTGTGTGAACAGGGCTCCAATAGGGAGAAAAACAACACACACACACACACACACACACACACACTCTGATGGATTTTCTTGTCTTTTATGTAAAACTTTCCCAGTTTGAAGTCCAAAACAAGACGTTTGGCCTCACACTTTAATCCAACACAGCCAAAACATCCAGGTGTGTGTGCACATGTGTTTGTGTGTGTGTGTGTGCTGCAGTATGTGTTGATGAATGCAAGCAGAATGTAAAGTAGCAGGAGTAGCGACTGCAGATCAGATCCAAAAGAAACCCACCTGACCAAACCCCCGTCTGGGATTGAGGGAGAAATGGAGCTGTGATAAGAGTTTGAAGGTATACACAGCGCCCCCGGCAGGTGGGACACCCTGTGTCTCAGTGCAGACCCTTTTTTCTAGCAGTGTTTTTATCAGCTGCTCTGCTTTAGGAGAAATCTGTGGATGAAATCTAATTACAAACACATACACGTAGAGAGATGTGGAGTTAGCGTGGTCTAGCTTAATTCCATCCCACTTAATGGATTATAATATGATTTAAGCCTGTTCCAATATTCCCAACCCAACCTTGTATCATGGTAAAAACATTCAGATTTTATCAAAAGACCATTCCGAGTATCTGTAAATTTTGCACAAAAGAGACCTGGATATCTGGCAACCCTGTGTGAGAAAAAGCAACCTTAAAACTGAACTAAACCTAACTCTAAGCTTAACCCTAACTCTAAACGTAATCTGAAGATTTAACTGCAGAGCCCAGAAAGTTAGAAAAGCTTAGTTTTGTATGATTTACTTTAATAGAAAACTCTCTGGGCTTCATGAGTCTTCTTTGGGTAAATAACTTTGAGTGTATGCAGTGAAACAGCGCCACCATTGGATGGGGGCTCACTTAGTGCATATACAATCACTACCAAATATGGTACACTGTACAAATGATATTTTAGTATGTGTGGTCTTTTAGATGTGAAACCATGCTCCACAAACCTTATCGTATATGTATTTTGATAGCTAAGACACTTTTTGACACAGTGATGGGAGGATCTAACTAGCAAGCAAGTCACTATCTAGTATTAGGAGATTCATCCAAGGACCAAAGACCATAGAGTCCCATAATGTTCCAGCCCAAGCTGGGACATGAACCCCTGGACTAGCGCTATGGCAGTACTACAACACAGACATAAACACAGTGTCCCCTCTTTGTTTTTCAGTGTCCAGGAAATACACAGGGCTATATTCTCCAGATATGAAAATACACAACTCCACACACACACACACACACACACAAACTAATATCTCACTACAGCGGCAATAAATGAATAAAGGCCTCTCATAGCTGGAATGAACTGAGGAGTCCCAGGAGGCGGCGGCTCCACAGGTAAATAAGATACAGATAGATTACATTACACACTCTCTCTCTTCCTCCAATCATTTACTCTACCTCTCTCGCTAACTCAGTTACGGCGTTTTGATCACCAGCCCCTGTCGTGTAGCCAAGCCGAGGATTGTGGCGTGTCCTGAGGATGAAGAGTGATGAGGCTGAGTGTCCTCAGCTCGACACTTTGTGCTTTACAGTATGTGTTTAATACCCTGTAATTTTAAAGTGTGTGTGCGTGTGTTTACTTTATAAGCTGTGGTTTACAGTGTTATATTTTGCAGTATGTGATTTGCAGTGTGTTCAAATGCACAGTATGTTGCCACCAATTTGTTGCAAATTACAGTCTGTTTACAAAACAACACAAAAAGAAGCAAACCCTGTGTAAACAGCACTGTTCAGAATGGTCGCTTCCAGCGCCTGTTCCTTTAAACGACAATGAGCCGCTCGCTGTTCACCCTGACCCTGAGCACACAGCAGTGAGGAACAGGTGCACACTGATTCACCCACAGTTACCCACATCAACAGCGGTTTAAATACAGAACGTCTGGAAGCAGATGTGCACAATGGTGTGTCAGTTTTCAGTACAAAGTGTGTGTTTGTGTGTGTGTGTCTGACAAATGCAGAGCTGGGACTGTAGGGCTACATTAGTCAAGCGTCAGGGCTCTGAAAGTGTATAAGCAATGTCTCCTCAGCTTTCTGACAGCTGCTGTGAGGTACTTTACTGGAGAGCGTGTGCTCATATCTCTGCTATATTGTGCTGTATTGATTTGTAGGTGACACTGCAGTATGATGTGTGTGTTTGTGTATTTCTATTTATGTGTTTGCTAGAGACAGAGAAAGACAAAGCTCAAATATGTTCCAGATGATTTTACATGTACTTCAATATAATAATATGACCCATATAAATTACAGTCACAAACATGTTTATTAATGTTATGCTGTAAATATATATGATCATGTTAAGAAATTAATTAATTCATTCATTCATTATCTGTAACCGCTTTTTCAGGGTCGCGGTGGGTCCAGAGCCTACCCGGAATCATTGGGCACAAGGTGGGAATACACCCTGGAGGGGGCGCCAGTCTTTCACAGGGCAACACACACTCAAACATTCACTCACACACTCACACCTACGGACACTTTTGAGTCTCCAATCCACCTACCAACGTGTGTTTTTCGAGCGTGGGAGGAAACCCATGCAGACACAGAGAGAACACACCACACTCCTCACAGACAGTCACCCGGAGGAAACCCACGCAGACACAGGGAGAACACAGCACACTCCTCACAGACAGTCACCCGGAGGAAACCCACGCAGACACAGAGAGAACACACCACACTCCTCACAGACAGTCACCCGGAGGAAACCCACACAGACACAGAGAGAACACACCACACTCCTCACAGACAGTCACCCAGAGCGGGACTCGAACCTACAACCTCCAGGTCCCTGGAGCTGTGTGACTACGACACTACCTGCTGTCCCACCATGATGCCCATGTTTAGAAATGATTGTCTAAAATGATTTGAGTCCAAGTAGTCCATCAATGTCCAGTCAACAGCATCCTGTGTCCACTGATGAAGGAGTAGCGGACGACCAACAGAAACTGCAGGAACCGAGGACCTACTATCTCTGACTTTACATCTACAAGGTGGACCAACAAAGTTGGAGTCTCTAACAGAGTGGACAGTGAGTGGACACAGGGTTTAAAAACTCCAGCATCCACAACTGTGTCTGATCCACTCGTACTCGTACTCGTACTCGCAACACACACTAACCCACCCACATCATACCTGTTCTGTGGGGTTCCAGAGCATTAGAGAACAGGCTTAAAGTGGGGTAACAAAGTATGCAGAGCACCAGTTGGATGGCAGTGCGTAATTGTAGATCTACGCTGGTCACCTGTGCGGTCAGTTGGAGCCGATACAATGGAGAGTGACTGTAGAAATGCCTGGAATGGGTCAATGGGCTTCATTCACTTTCACATCACTGATTCTGACAGTGTGATTGACCCTGCGTCTGCTGGGGAACTGAGCTGATTAGAGTCCTGCACCTGTCCATCATCTGCTTCTTGTCTGATTGGTGTTCCTTCGTTCCTGTGGAATGTAGCCATATTCTGTTTGCTCCTGATCTTGACGAGTCACAACCACTCAAACCACATTATGGCTGTTGTTAACATGACAATTTCATCTAAACTATTTATTTAGATCATGTTTCTGAAGCAGAGATGTGTGTGTGTGTTTGATCAAAATCACAATAATTTTCACTCATTTTTTGGGCACTTGATGTCCATCCCATTTCAAGGTGATGTGTTAGGGTAAGGCTTTGGGTTAAGATTAGAGACTGGGTTAGGATTAGGGTTTGGGATTAGTGTTGAGGGACAGGGGTTAGGTCAAGGGTGGGCAATCTTATCCGCAAAGGGCTGGTGTGGCTGCTGGAGTCCATTCAGTCCAGAGCACACCTGATTTCACTCCTTTAATTAGTTGGTCTCAGTAAAACAACTGATCATGTGACCTCTTTGTTGGTTGGAACAAAAACCAGCAGCCACACCGGCCCTTTGTCGGGGTTAGGAGGTAGGATTTAGGGTTAGGATTGCGGTTAAGGAATGGGGTTGGGATTAGGGTTTAGGGGATGGAGTTAAAATTAGTGTTGATGGATAGGGTTTAAAGATGAGGCTAGGACAGTTTAGGTAGTAGGAATGAGATTGGGGTTAGGATTAGGGATGGGGTTAGGTTTAGTGTTGAAGGCTAGGGTTCAGGGGGTAGGATTTAGGGTTAAGGAATGGGGGTGGGATTAGGGTTTAGGGGATGGGGTTAAGATTAGTGTTGAAGGCTAGGGTTTAGGGGGTAGGATTTAGGGTTAAGGAATGGTGTTGGGATTAGGGTTTAGGGGATGGGGTTAAGATTAGTGTTGACGAACAAGGTGTAAAGACGAGGCTAAGATTAGTGTTGAGGGTTGGGGGTGAGGGTTTAGGGTTAGGATTAAGGAATGGGATGGGGTTAGGGTTAGAGAGGGGGTTAGGATTAGTTTTGAAGGCTAGGGTTTAGGGGGTAGGATTTGGGGTTCAGGAATGGGGTTGGGATTAGGGTTTAGGGGATGGGGTTAAGATTAGTGTTGACGAACAAGGTGTAAAGACGAGGCTAAGATTAGTGTTGGGGGTGAGGGTTTAGGGTTATGATTAAGGAATGGGGTGGGGTTAGGATTAGTTTTGACGGTTAGAGGGTAGGATTTAGGATTAGGATTAGGGTTAACGAATGGGGTTGGGATTAGGGTTTAGGGGATGGGGTTAGGATTAGTGTTGAAGGCTAGGGTTTAGGGGGTAGGATTTAAGATTAAGGAATGGGGTCGGGATTAGGGTTTAGGAGATGGGACTCAGGTTTAGGATTAGACTAGTCGCAGTGATGGTTAAGGTCAGGGTAAATCTCCACAAATCGAATGAATGTCTATGTAATATCCAACCAAGGCGAGGAGACTCTTTGTTTGTGTGTGTCATCTCTAGTACTGACCTTCAGCTGACTACACATTCTCCAAGACCTCGAAGGTAACAAGACCCTTGGGATTCATTCATAGATGGGGTGGCTTTCACCCTCGATTGGGTTTTCACACACACACTGAGTGACAGCACTGCATGTGAAATAAACTCTGACCTCCACCAATCAATTCCTGTGGAGCTGGACATTGTACATTATTATTATTATTATTACTGACACATTCTGGCAGAGCCCATTCAGAACTGGACCAGTGACTGAAAGCTCCAGGTGGGTGTGTCTCATAAAGTGGCAAGAGAAAAGGTGTTTTATTGATGGACAGTGAGAGCCCATAGAAGAGAAGGGTTTTCTAATCAAGTGAGTGGTCAGTAGCCAGTGAACAAAGCCATAGAAGCTTTGTTTCTAATTTAGTGGCCAGTGAATGACCATAGAAGGGCAGGGGCTTTAAAACAAGTGAGTGGTCAGCAGCCAGAAAAGTGTAGGGGTTTTAAACTAACGAGCAGTGAGATGCCAGTGAGGAGTGGTTTCTAATAAATCAGGCAGTGAGTGGGCAAAATATGTTATGGGATTCTCATATAGTGGTACATTAGTGGGCAGATAAGAATAGTTAGTTCTAAAATAGTGATTTAGCCCATAGAAGAGTTAACCCATTCATTAATTCATTGTCTGTAATCGCTTATCCAGTTTAAGGTGGCAGTGGGTCCGGAGCCTACCCCGGAATCACTGGGAGCAAGGCAGGAACACACCCTTGAGGGGGCGACACACACTCACACACTCACATCAATGGATAGATAATTGAGTCGCCAATCCACCTACCAATGTGTGTTTTTGTACCGTGAGAGGAAACCCATGCAGACACTGAGAGAACACACCAAACTCCTCAAATTGTTTTCCACAAATATCTGTTTTCTTTTGTTCTAATAAATAAAAAATAGGCTCATTTTACTCATGCCCGTCTCTGGCTGAAATTCAAATACCTGCTCATTCCCTTTATAGTGAAGCACATAACTCATTAAACTACAATGTACATGTAGTTAGCAATAGATTTCAGATTCCCACATATGAATAAATATAAATGATGCTGTATTAGAAATATATAATGCAATGTATAGTGCACTTCATAGGGAGAATTAAAAGAATTGAGATTAATACTTCAGTGTTTATATCATGCGTGGTGGTGGTTTAATGCCTCTCTTTAAGAGGTCCTATGGCCCCCTACTGGACTGGCATGGTAATGCAGCCGTTGTCGTATTCGTCTGGACGGGGATACTTTCAAAAATAGACAGAGGAAAATATCTGTAGGTCAAAACTAACAAAATGACTTATTAAAGGACAAAAATGCCCCTAAAACAAAACCCCGATCTCCTGTACTTTTGTAATACGTCCAACATGAACCAAGTGGAATAAAAGAAAACTGAGTCCAGTCCCCGAGAGGACACATCCAATCTCCTCGCTCCGCAGGTCCTCCACACACCTGATTTCTAAATATACACAGAGAACATTACGGCGCCGCAGAGGCCTCATTACAGCACTGCTGGGGTCACGCTGGAATAACACCATCACACGACGAAACACACAGGACCCCGGTTTACACAGATATCCTTCAGATGGGTAAACAGAGAGAGTCCAGTCCCCAGATAACACCATCAAAGCAGTACAGAAGGCACATCACACAATGACACACACTCACCCAGTCACTCTCACTCACGTCTGTGGACAATTTCACCCAACCACATCACTTACCAACATTCGGACCTCAAACGTGGGAGGAAGCAGAGGAAACCCATACAGATACAGGGAGAACACTCCAAACTCCTCACAGATAGGTGAACTGAGCAAGGCTTCCAAGCTATTCCTGTGTTTAAGAAAGTGCTGAAAGGTTTGCTTCAAATCAGTCAGAAATATTTCCTTCTATTGATCAGATAAAAATGATATTCATATTGATCCAAGAGTGTTTACCTTCTTCCGGATCAATTCAGATGAACGGGGTTATCAGGATGTTTGTAAACTCCAGCTTTGAGAGAAACCATGGGAAGGGAACACAACATCGGATTGCCTTCCGGTCTTTTCCAGGTCCTCAGAAAGAAAGTATATGTAAATTCCAGGCCAGTCTGGGACCGGAGGGGTTGAGGATACGGATCGAACATTATTCAGCAGCGAGCCGTGACGATTCGAGAAGAGAAGAGAGGAAAACAGAGAAGAGAAGGGAAGAGAAGAGAAGAGAAGAGAAGAGAGAATGACATGAGAAGATGGGTAACTCACTTCTCTTTGGCGATAGCTCACATGGTCCCACCACCACCTCACCCCAATTCTCCAAAAACTCCACTGGCTTCAAGTTAAAAATCGTATTCAGTTCAAAATCCTCCTTCTCACCAACAATAAACAAGCTCCCTCTTATTCATCGGACCTTCTTCAACTCTACACACCTCAGTGCACTCTCAGATCTTCTTCATCTGGTTTAATCACCATTCCACCTTCCAAACTGCATAGTCTTAGAGCTCCAGACTCCTCCAGACTTGCCCCATACTTTTGGAACTCCCTCCCTCCTTTCAGCAAGTCAACATCCCTATCTCTATTCAAATCAAATCTTAAAACACACCTGTTTGCTGCTGCTTTTAATCTCTCTGTTCCTTGAAGCCTATAACCACCTCATGTTGTTTTTACTCTCGTTCTTGTTTTGTAACGTTATGTTTTATTCGGTCCGTTTGTTTAGTTTGATCGTCGGATGTGATTACGTCTTTACGTGTTCCTCTCATTGTAAACAGCATCTTAGGGTTATTAAAAAGCACTTTAAAAATGCTGTTTATTATTATTATTATAGGATATAATGATGTATGAAAGGAAGAAAGGATGAGAAGGTGGGAGGTGAAGAGTTGAGATCATAGCAGAGGGAAACGAAGAAAAGAGACAATAATAAAAGACAAAAGAAAAAAGTTAAAACTGATTAGACGATTGTATGCTCAGACTGAGGCAGAGACTGGTTTTAAGCAGCCAATCGTCTTTATAGGAGAGCGCTTCATGTAGAACACCCAGATAAAAGAGAGAGAGAGAGAGAGAGAGAGAGAGAGAGAGAGAGAGAGAGAAAACATAGACAGATTAGAGCAACACTCAGTCAATGACCCCATGGCCTTACAACCAGTCTCTGCTTCTCCGTCTCCTGGGATACAAGCGCCCGGCAACGGGAGTGACAGCATCTCCAATATGTCTGGAGAGAGATAGAGAGAGAGAGAGACCTTTATATGTATATACATGTACATATGATTAGGAGAGAGGAATATTGTGAAGGGTGATGGATGGCCAGATTTCAGCAGAAGACAGGAGCTATCACACACACACACACACACACACACACACACACATTGGAAAGAGTACCCCATGTTTTTCTCGCAGAGGAATTCAGCTCAGACCCAGATGTCCTTATACGGACATAAAGCTAATTCTAGAATAATGACACAACTTCAATTCAATTCAGTTATTTTCTATTAATATCCATGGGTTACAGTCATGTGATTATTTTTATTTATTTATTTATTTATTTATACATTTATTTTGGTGTGGGCATGCATACTGTGCTGGAGAGAACCTCACAACACTCAGAAGCACAGAAGCTCAGCACCTTTTTGCAAACCATGTATTCTTCCCCCACCCACCACTTTTTAATTTTTTTTAAGGTAAATAACCTGACCCCAGGGCGGCACGGTGGCGCAGCAGGTAGTGTCGCAGTCACACAGCTCCAGGGACCTGGAGGTTGTGGGTTTGATTCCCGCTCCGGGTGACTGTCTGTGAGGAGTGTGGTGTGTTCTCCCTGTGTCTGCGTGGGTTTCCTCCGGGTGACTGTCTGTGAGGAGTGTAGTGTGTTCTCCCTGTGTCTGCGTGGGTTTCCTCCGGGTGACTGTCTGTGAGGAGTGTGGTGTGTTCTCCCTGTGTCTGCGTGTGTTTCCTCCGGGTGACTGTCTGTGAGGAGTGTGGTGTGTTCTCCCTGTGTCTGCGTGGGTTTCCTCCGGGTGACTGTCTGTGAGGAGTGTGGTGTGTTCTCCCTGTGTCTGCGTGGGTTTCCTCCGGGTGACTGTCTGTGAGGAGTGTGGTGTGTTCTCCCTGTGTCTGCGTGGGTTTCCTCCGGGTGACTGTCTGTGAGGAGTGTGGTGTGTTCTCCCTGTGTCTGTGTGGGTTTCCTCCGGGTGCTCCGGTTTCCTCCCACAGTCCAAAAACACACGTTGGTAGGTGGATTGGCAACTCAAAAAGTGTCCATAGGTGTGAGTGTGTGAGTGAATGTGTGTGTGTGTGTTGCCCTGTGAAGGACTGGCACCCCCTCCAGGGTGTATTCCCGCCTTGTGCCCAATGAACTGGATAAGCAGTTACAGATAATGAATGAATGAATGAATGAACCTGACCCCGCTGTCCCTGTGCTCTGAGAGTGAAAAAGATACTTGGAAGATAATATTTTATCGCAATTGTCTGCCTACATTATCCCTCAAATTTGTCGTAAAGTTATTTAAAGTAGTTCCCCTTTTTCCAAAGGTGTGAGTGATCAATGAGCGATGTTTCCATGTTATTCTACACCCTCCGTAGTGCACAGTGTATGTCATAAAATAAGAGCTTCTGCACTCATGTAGTGCGTTGTATGTTGAAAAGTATTTGTAGAGAGCTGTAAGTTTTAGGTTTCCTTGTGGAATCAGTGTCTAATTATTGTTTGGGTGTGTATTAATTTTGTTTTCTGTGATGTGCATTATGTAGAGAGTATGGAGCTATTTGGGACTCTGAGATCCTCTACTGACTGACACAGATGAATACAAATCTGTTTGAAAATGTCATGGATAAATGGGTCAGGGATCCATACTTATACATTTTTTAATTATTATTTTAACATCTAAATGAGGACTAACATTCATTCATTCATTATCTGTAACCGCTTATCCAATTCAGGGTCGCGGTGGGTCCAGAGCCTACCTGGAATCATTGGGCGCAAGGCGGGAATACACCCTGGAGGGGGCGCCAGTCCTTCAGGACTGACATGTTGAAAGAAATAATAAGAGTTTTTATTTGAGGTGTGTATAGTTGAGTAAAGAGGTTCGCAATATTTTGGCTACTATACACAGTAACATCAACATTTCACAAAATCTATTGTCACAGAGCATGGTTTGAGGTCATATCTGAGTCCCTTCAGCGGTCACTTTTAAGCCAAGGATGATTCCGATGTGTTCAAGCCATGTGAGATCAACACATTTACATTTACATTTACATTTATGCATTTGGCAGACGCTTTTATCCAAAGCGACTTACAAAAGAGGATCTAACATTCGAACTACAGCACAAATTATACAAAATACCTTACATTAAGTGCAATATGCCAGGAAGTAATAAGTGCATTAAAGAAAGACATTCAGTGCAAAAGATACTCTCGGAAGAGCTATCAGTTCCTATCAGACCAGATCCTGGGATTGGTGGGTCACTAGTCGTCAAACGTGAGTTTTCCGGGCTCATTAGTGTCTGAGCAAAAATAATAATCTGCTCCATTATCATACATCCCTATTACTGTAAGTATCCGGACCACTACACATTCCCCTCATTAGAGGCTCGTAAAACACATGTCTGAAAAGAACAAACACACCATCACAGGTCATAAAAGTGGCCCACCCCTAGGGGTCCTTGAAGAGAGGGATCAGCAATTGATTATCTGTCGATGGACGGATCGATGACAACTCGATCTTTGCTTTGTGCTCAGATACAGACCTCGGTCTGATACACGACATCACAGTGAGAGTAACGTGGGTGGTCCTTGAGCGATAGACACGTTTTAAACTAGAAATTGTTGTGAGGATTTGATTGAATTCCTGGTCCAGTTACTTCCCACAGTCCAGAAACACATTCTAGTAGGTATTCACTGTGTGAAACTGTCACCATGTGATGGACTGGCATCCCTATTCAGAGGCTGTTCCTGTCTTGCGTCCGATGATTCAGCGTACGTTCTGGACCAGCGTGAAGTGGACGAAGTGAACGAGCAAATGTTTATTTGATATTTAAAGTCTCTTGCAGAGATTTGTATTTTACTTATTTGAGTTTCTTTTAAAAGTCTTTCGAGCAGCGTCTCCTTATTTTCAATCTGCTCCACATGGTTCCAGCTATTCCAGGTCATCAGGAGGCTCTGAACTGGCGAGTCACGCTGGTTATAAAAGCGTAAGACACAAGTCGGAAGGAATCTAAAATGAGAACTGTGGTATATCTCTTGCTCATCTGTGGCTTATTAATTCCGGTTTTGATTCAGCTCAGTGTGATGAAGGAAATTCGGGCGGTACGCGTAATGGCAGCAGCGCTGTTCCTGGGTCGAGGGTTCGATTCGAGGCAGGTAGGATCTTCGTCTGAGGGAGCTGAGCTCAGGATGTCTTTCTTTTATATATATATATTTTTCCGTCTTTGTTTGGACTCGCCAGCCTTGATAACTCAATGAGGCCCTTATTACTGCGGCGCTTCGACACATTCCCGCAGACTGATAACGTGATTAGGAGGAGGGCTGGGGGATTAAAAATGCAGCGTACATTTACGCATATACTCACACACTGAGACAGAGAGAGAGAGTGAGAGTCAGTCTCAGTAATCAAGCCTCTGGAGCCCATGTTTTATTCATCAGCCTCTGAGATTCTGATATTCTACTTACACACACACACACAGGTAGATAGTCACTAGTTACATTTACTCAAGGACATGTGTTTAACTATAATAAGGAAGTATCATCTTCAGTCATGATACTTTACATCTATTCACGTCCAGTGAGGAACGGAATCAACGTTTTCTTCTCTTCTATGTCACTAGAGTATATCCTCCAGGTATGCCACAATTGAAAGCAAAATAAGGATGAATAATACTTAAGAGATTGCCCCGCCCCCTCGTCTGAGTCTCGCCAATCACAGCGCTGGACCTGCGTTCATGTGACAGCTAAAAGATGAGTTTAAATGCTGTAAAACAGGCAAAATGAGTGCAGAGAAATAAGCACACGGAGTTAGAAATGGAGAAAACAAGAACAGAGAAGAAAGAAAGAAAGTGAGCTCCATGCTCCTCACTGCTGTGCGCTCATTGTTTTGATGATTTGCTGTTCTTCTCTCTATTTGTGCTCCAGTCCAGTGTTTGAACTTGGTCTTCTCTCTCTCTCTCTCTCTCTCTCTCTCTCTCTCTCTCTCTCTCTCTCAGCCACGGCAGAGAAATAGCATCTGGAGGTGTTTGGACAGTGGAGAGACTCTGAATTTTGAAACCCATGAAAAGAGATGAGGATGTTGCTCTATTCCTGCTCCACAGGTGGGTAACACTGACTTATATTTGACGTTACAGTTACATTACATAAGGTGGAACTGACTGTGAATTCAGGAGAGTGCGAACTGCATGAAAGTAAACGCAGAACGAAAGTACTACAAAACGCTAACAGCGAATAAAAACGTACAGAGTAGTTAAACTTCAGCCATCAACAGGATACACATTACTCGATCCATGTATTGCTAACTTTAATGGAGAATGGGTTTAGGCAACTCCAAAACAACAGCCCCAGCCCTCCACCTTAACAGCTGAACAAAACTCCCTGCCGGATCGATCGGAGCACAGCGGGAATGTCCCCCTCAAGCGGTTGAGGATAATTGTGGATCAAAGCAAATTACAGTAATTACAGGAAGCTGTAATGTTTTGCGGAAGCACACTCAATGCAGTCTCAGTCTCCCTCAGTGACCTCTCTTAATGTCAGGGGGCAGTCCAAAAATCCAATCGATTAAGAGGTGAAATAAACGGATTATTAATTATTAATGCGATAACCATCTCAATATCGTCACACACTGATTAACTCTGTGTCACTGGATCACAGCGTATTTGACTCTTAACACCTGACCACCAAGCATGTACACAATGGCAATACATTTGTAGAAACCTCATATAACGAGGGATGTCCACTACTCTGTCCACTGCTGTGTCCACTACTGGGTCTAATTCTCACACGTACTGCATTTCTATTGGTCCATTCTTCTTTAAATTTTCACACAGTGTGAAAGAAAGCTACTGTGTTCAAATGATTCGGTAAATTACAAAGAAAAATAGAGGTACATGTTTTTTTCAATGATATGTTACAATAATCATTGGTTTATTTCACATGCATTCTAGACTTCACAGTGGATCATAAAGATAGCAATACTATTCAGTGTGTGTGTGAGGTGGCAGCATTTCAATGGCTTTGTCAATTACTCGCATGAGACAATGGCTTTAGCGAGATTAGTTAGGAGATCGGAGTACATCAACAGCAAACGCTAGAGTAAACACACACACACACACAGCATGTGCCTCACCAATCAGATGACAGCTTTTAGTGGCGATGTGTGCAGTACAGCTAGAGTCATAATAAACCCCAACACACACACACATTAAAACACAAACTCACACTCACTCACTGTATTCAGCAGATGAAACTGGTGCATTCAGCAGGACATTGCAGTAAAAACAGATCAATACTGATGTTACAGCATCATTTCAGCTCTGATTATCTGAGTCCAGGCTTGGACTCAAGGACAGCCGTGTTTTATTCAGAGCTACACTACTGTGCGAAAATAGCTAAACTGTCATTCAACCATTCTAATATTCATTCATTCATTCATTCGTCTGTAAGCGCTTTTCCAGTTCAGGTTCGCGGTGGATCCTACCTAGAATCACTGGGCGTAAGGAACACATCCTGGAGGGGGCGCCAGTCCTTCACAGGGTGACACACACTCATACATTCACTCACACCTATGGACACTTTTGAGTCGGCAATCCACCTACCAACGTGTGTTTTTGGAGCGTGGGAGGAAACCGGACGAAACCCATGCAGACACAGGGAGAACACACCACACTCCTCACAGACAGTCACCTGGAAGAAACCCACGCAGACACAGAGAGAACACACCTGTCACATCCTGGTCCAGTCCTGTCTGTTTACCCCACCAAGTGCTCATGTAGCACATGTCCCTGTTTGTTGTTGTTCCTGTCTCCGCCCTGGTTCCACCCTAGCCCCACCTTAGTCCTGCCTCTGTCTCATTGTTGTCTCCAGGTGTTCCTAGTTTGTCTTGTTCTTATATAGTCCCTTTGTTTCAGTGCTCAGTGGTCTGGTGTTGTGTGTGTAGATATGTGTTTCACAGTCTCTCTGTTCTCACGTGTCTACCCCGGTTCATGGCTCTTCCCTGTCCGTCCTTGTTAAGCTCCGTTTAGTTAGTTTTGTCTTTACTACCCATGTTTATTTTGATTCTGTCTGTGTTAAATAAAATTCCTTGCTTTTACGTCCGTCTCCTCGTCCTCCCTGCACAGCCGTGACAACACCACACTCCTCACAGACAGTCACCCGGAGGAAACCCACACAGACACAGGGAGAACACACCACACTCCTCACAGACAGTCACCCGGAGGAAGCCCCCATAGACACAGGGAGAACACACCACACTCCTCACAGACAATCACCCGGAGGAAACCCACACAGACACAGAGAGAACACACCACACTCCTCACAGACAGTCACCCGGAGGAAACCCACATAGACACAGGGAGAGCACACTACACTCCTCACAGACAATCACCCAGAGGAAACCTACACAGACACAGGTAGAACACACCACACTCCTCACAGACAGTCACCCGGAGAAAACCCACGCAGACACAGGGAGAACACACCACACTCCTCACAGACAATCACCCAGAGGAAACCCACGCAGACACAGGGAGAACACACCACACTCCTCACAGACAGTCACCTGGAGGAAACCCACGCAGACACAGGGAGAACACACCACACTCCTCACAGACAGTCACCCGGAGGAAACCCACGCAGACACAGGGAGAACACACCACACTCCTCACAGACAGTCACCCGGAGGAAGCCCCCATAGACACAGGGAGAACACACCACACTCCTCACAGACAATCACCCAGAGGAAACCCACACAGACACAGGGAGAACACACCACACTCCTCACAGACAGTCACCCGGAGGAAACCCACATAGACACAGGGAGAGCACACCACACTCCTCACAGACAATCACCCAGAGGAAACCTACACAGACACAGGGAGAACACACCACACTCCTCACAGACAGTCACCCGGAGAAAACCCACGCAGACACAGGGAGAACACACCACACTCCTCACAGACAATCACCCAGAGGAAACCCACGCAGACACAGGGAGAACACACCACACTCCTCACAGACAGTCACCTGGAGGAAACCCACGCAGACACAGGGAGAACACACCACACTCCTCACAGACAGTCACCCGGAGGAAACCCACGCAGACACAGGGAGAACACACCACACTCCTCACAGACAGTCACCCGGAGCGGGACTTAAACCTACAACCTCCAGGTCCCTGCAGCTGTGTGACTGCGACACTTAAATCCCTCAATGTTTGACTGTTTTTGAATTAGCCCGTTGTTTGTTACCTGACTGGACTCTCAGTTCTCTCAGATATTCATCTCACTGAGATGAATAACTCTGCCCCAATGCACATCTGTATTCACAGTCCACAGCTGGGTCTATACATCATTTCTCTGCGTGAATGATTGGAAACAAATATTTCCATCTTTCCTTCTCCTTTATCTACTCCTCAAGATCGCCAATGGCTTTCTGTACTGCACCCCCACCCCCAAATAATGACTTCCATTCCAATCCCACATCACTTTACTCTCTTCTTCTCCTTGCTCTTCTCTCTCTCTCTCTCTTCATATTTCTCTCTTTACTCATCCTTTACTAAACCATTCCTTTCCTTCAATATCTTTCTTTCATTCCTTGCTTGACTCCTGTTCCTTTCTCCCCCCTCTCCCTCTGTCTTTCTCTCTCTCCGTCTCTGCTGATCTTAAATACCCCGCTGTGAGGGTCTCTGTCAGGTGGCAGGTGGGCCGCAGGGGGAGAGCGTCAGGCCCACCAGGAAACATCACAGAGTGGGCAAGAGACGGACGGGGAGAGAGAGAGAGAGAGAGAGAGAGAGAGAGAGAGAGAGAAAGAGAGAGAGAGAGAGAGAGAGAGAGAGAGAAAGAGACCGTCCAGCCGTTCACTGCCAACATCTAACAGCACCACCCATCATAGGCATGTCAAAGCTCTTTCAGCTCTCTCTCTCTCTCTCTCTCACACACACAAAAACTCTCTCTCGTCCTTTAGTCGGCTCGCGGCTGGAGCTATTAATGTGTGAGCTCCAGGCTAATGCTCTATCTGCAAACACACCCACTGAGAGGAGCTGCTGGAAGCCCACACTTCACTAACACTGTTGCACTGAGAGAGAGAGAGAGAGAGAGAGTGAGAGGGAGAGAGAGAGAGAGAGTTTGTATATGTATATTTGTTGTAAATGTATTACAACTGAACACTAAAATACATTTTGGATAATTATTATTACTTTATAATAATTGTTGTCATCTTAATAAAGCTACTTTGAATCCTGAATCATGAGAGAGTCAGAGTGGGACACACACACACACACACACACACACACACACACCCAAATGCATTACTCACTGCACCCCAGCTGCAAACAGCATTAGAATACATCCGATTTTATTTTTAAAAAATCTAATAATACAAAACAAAGTCCATCAGGTGGGTTTCCGCACTGACGCCTGTGGAGCGGCTGGGTGTTAAATGAAGCTGGTGGGTGTAAAGTGACAGTGGGGGGATTGGCAATCAGAGTGCCACTGTTTCCTGTCAGGGCTGCTTTTATGAAGTTTGGATTATGCATGCGCGAGTGCCTGAGTGGGATGGATCCAGGGGGGAAATGACACCTCTGTCACTGCTGATTACACAGATCATGATGGAACAGCAACTCAGAGAGAGGCATCAGCACTCTCCTCACGCCTGGTTAACTCAACACTGGCCATCAGG
This sequence comes from Hoplias malabaricus, assembly GCF_029633855.1. Classification (NCBI taxonomy): domain Eukaryota; kingdom Metazoa; phylum Chordata; class Actinopteri; order Characiformes; family Erythrinidae; genus Hoplias; species Hoplias malabaricus. The sequence goes on along the minus strand of NC_089814.1, from coordinate 33,761,532 downwards.
TAAAGAGAGAGAGAGAGAGAGAGAGAGAGAGAGAGAGAGAGAGAGAGAGAGATAAGTCTGTGTGTGGGTGACTGTATCACCCAGTCGTAAATGTAGATACACAAATGCATTCTCTCTCATTCTACTTGTGCTCCCTTCAGAACGTGGAACTAGTTCTTCCTAGTGTATGAGTGTATGTAGAACAAGTGTCAAACTTGAAGTCGTCTTAGAAATCCACTGTGCACAGCCAGTCAATTTTTGAACATAGTAAAGGTGGACATTATTGTGTCACAATTAAACCAGAAATGGAACAAGGGGAACCTTACTTTTTTCATGGCTGGAATGTTTGGGTTCTGTCCCAAATGGCACCCTATTCCCTACATTAATGAACTCATACTACAACACACAGAGAGTGCACTAAATGTTAGGCAGAGTGATGTGAAGCTTATATAGAATATAAGTGGTTTCATTATCCAAAATAAAACACACTATGTTAGTGCAGAAAACATTTTATGACCTACACTGTGCACTACGCAGTGTGGAGCGAGATATCTGAGTTACAGCCTTTAAAAAAAAATGTTAGACAGAAACTGAACTGCAGCTTACTATGAAGGGCATTGTCATAGCAACTATCCAGCCATTAGCACATAGTGTATCGTATAGTATCAGTGTGTATTACACAATTAGGACGCAGCCTTAGTAAAAGCTGAGCCACCAGAATTAAGGTAACACTGTTCTTTAGCTATTAGTTACTTCACATTTCTACTTCCACTCCCATTCTAAGTCCACTTACTAGCCACCGGCCAGAGTTAAAGACTTTAGACCTTCACTTAGATCCACTAGAAGAACTTGTTTGGATATGAATGTTGAGAACCCAGTTGTATTCAGTAGTGATCAATGTGTGTTTTGCTCTGAAGTTAGCCCCATGTCTTGTAAATAGTTCAGCTGTAATACCTCAACCCTCTTCCGCTGGGCATCTTGAGTCAGCAGTTAGCAATAAACACGGTGTGTTCCACCACAACACTTAAAGCTTTTAGTGCTGATTAGATTTTAATCTGCTGAGTGGCAATCATACTTCAAACTACACCCTTGTGTCCTGCACCCCACACAGACGCACACGCAAACACACACAACTAGCTTCTATAGTCCTGGAATGACCTAACTGTATCCCCTTTCTGAACCACACAGAAGTAAGATTAGCACTAACTGTTGTGTAACACTGAGCTGGTCTTAGTGCAGCAGAAGCATCATAAAATGGCGGCCGCCAGTTCGCCTCCATTAGGTGTAAGGTAGAGTCCGTTATGCACCTCACTACGAACCCTGGCGCCCATAAAAACAAAGCCCTTCAGGAAGCAACATCAGCCCATCGATAAAAGATTCAGTGAGATCAAAAGGAAACAAGGAGTACAAGGGGCTGATGGGGCTGTGGTTTCTATTTGTAATCAGTGTCCAAGGATGAATCAAGTAATTGATAATGATACAGGCCATGATTGAAGCAGCTCCAACATCAGTGTTCTGCTCTTGATGTCTGACTGATAGAGCCACATTACTTTGCGCCAAAATGAAGTGGATTCACAGTGAAGGTGCTGACAATTTCTTCTGGGAAGGCTTTAAACTAGACCTTGGAGCATTTCTGTGAGGATTTGATGGCATGAGTGCATAAGAAAATTAGTAAAATCAGGTGCTGGTGATTAGTTCTGTCACTACAACTCATCCCAAAGCTGTTGGATGGCATTCCACTATGGAGCTAAATCAATCATGTAAGTATTTGTATCTGAACTTTTAATATGTTAATTGTATTTTTCTGAATTTTAATTTTTTTAAATACATTTATATTCATTCATTCATTATCTGTAGTCAATTATCCAGTTCAGGGTCTGGAGCCACTACACAATCACTGGGCGCAAGGCAGGAACACACCCTGGAGGGGGTGCCAGTCCTTTACAGGGTGACACACACTCGCACATTCACACACACACTTATACCCCTCTGGCAAACACAAAGGGCTCATGTGCAGCTGCTATAAGGGGCTAAAACCCCTCACACAACAGTAGAATTGTTCAGATGGAGCCTCATCCAACACTTTTTTTTGATGAGCTGGATATCAGAACCTGTTTGCATGGTTGAATACCATCAGATATTCACAGCAATGTTACCACTCCTGCATAATATACAGTATGAGAGCACAGTGTCTGTATCAGCACAGCCAGAGCATCCTGACAGAGACAGAGAATCAATCACTGAGCCAATACTCTTAGGACAGGCCTGCATCCATCAATCCGCACTCCTTCTCCATCTATATACACTCTGTCATGACTAATCTCATCCATAATGAGGAATAATCTCTCTCTCTCTCTCTCTCTCTCTCTCTCTCTCTCTCTCTCCCTGCTTAGGAATTCAGTTGATTAATCATATACACATCCTTGGCCACATTATAAGAAACCTCTTCACTTTGCCAGAGTACAGTACGAGGCTAAACTGGACCTGTGATGAATAAGTTAGATCGAAGGCAGAAGGCTGATTAGATCGAAGGCAGGGTACAGTCTGTAATTGTGCATCTATCTAAAGGAGCTACAAGGAATGTGGAGCTCATAAAGTGTACACTGAGTGGTAAGTTTACTAAAGAAACTGGATACACTCCCAGGCTGGATTTATACATATTTAAAAAATAAAGAAGAAGAAGAAGAAGTTGCAAAAAATGTATGCTAATTAGATATTGTGGATAGTCATGTGAATTTCTGGCAACCCAATGTGAAATATCAACTTTATTATATCCTCTAAACCTAAATTTTGTACAAACCTTAACTCTAAACTTAACTATAAACCTAGCTTTAAGCAGCCAAAACACTAGAAATGGCTAGGTTTTGTGCTGGTTTGTTACTATTGCTAATAAATAGGCGTAAATGTACACTTATAACCTATTTTTGGATTTACAAGTTCCAAACAATTTGAATTTATGCTTGTTAAATGATAATGCTAACATATAGCCCTTACGCTAAGCTTAAATCTAATAGTCTAATATTATACCTCACACTAAATGTAACTGTACACCCAACCGTAAGATCCAAGTTTAGAAAAGGTTGTGATTTGTGTTTGTGTGAATTGATCACTAACATGTTACAGCACTGTTTCTGTAGCTGTTCTTCAGTTACCTAACAGAGAGTTTTAGTGAATTTCGTGAATCAGCGCCTCCAGTGGACAGGAGTTTGTTTAGTGACTGTAAAACTAGTATAGTGATGAAGGAAAATGTACAAAGATGGAGATTATCTGGCATACCAGTTTTGAAGATCTTGCTGACACTTGTCCTTCAGCCCTGACTCCTTCCTGAAGAGAGGGACCTTTTCATTTTCAGATTTACAGTGTCCAGAAACAGTCAATCCCAAACCATATCAACCCAAACCCGCCTCTCAGATCAACTGCACAAGCTTTAGAGAAACCTGTTCTATGGGTTTTATAAAGAATAAGAAGGGATGTATAGTTATGTATAGAATACATTGAGAATATTTAAATATTTTATTTCATATATTGATTGAACTTAAATATTTTTTAAAACATTTCTTGTTTTATGAGAAAGCTCTCACAATAAACAAATAAAATCCACAATCATTTTCAGATCCATAGGTACCAATTTTACACTATCCTGCAGTGGGCTAAATGTTCAGTGTCTGCTTCAAACAGCTCCAGCAGCTTCGAAAGAAAAGTCACCTCCATCTTCACTTGCACTAATAACTCTCACATAGTCCATTGCCTGCTGCAGACTCCAGCTCTCCATCAGCTCTCTCCGCCTGAGAGAGAGAGAAAGAGAACAGCTCCAGTCCTGTGATGGAGCAGCAGGGGGAACTGCCAGCCACATCAAGAGCTCCCAGACTGCAATGCAAACCTTTTACATCAAGCTATCCCTTAATACCTGTCACCTGCTAAGAGTAGAGTTGCATAGGTCCCCACTTTTTTATTTAATCTCTGTAGTTGAAGTCAAGTAGTAATTAAGCTTATTATAATACATACATTCATCTATATCAGTTTTTAATTATCGAATTAAATATTTAATATGAGGCAGCACACCTTGGTGGGGCCAAAGAACTCTGGGTGGACTGGTAGATTGGTCAATTTTTTGGGCAGCTAAAGTTGGATATATGTGGTAGGACAGAAACTCTACATATGCAGCCCATGTGGGCCAAAGTAGGTTTTAGAGCACATTCAGGTCACTCACCCTTGAAGGCAGCATTTACGCTGTGGACGAAACTTGCTGGTACAGGGCTGAGTTGCCCATATTTCCCCAAGGAAAGTAAATCTGTTGTCAAAGTTACCCAGATACACTTGGGTAATTACCTTGGATAACCTTCAAACATGGTCAATACTTAAACCTAGAGCCAATGCAATAAAGAAAGACAAGAAAGAGAAATAGATAGCAAGACAATAAAAGAAAGGAAAGAACAGTCAATCCGAAAGTCAACACACCAATCAATTCTTCTTTTTAACACACCTTTCATATTGGTGCAAACTAAAGTGCACTCCACACTGAAGCACAGACAAGATAAAGAGGATGAAAAGGCAGAAGTGTGCATGAGATGAGTGGATAATGAAGGAAACAGCTAAGGAAGACGAAGGGAATAGGAAAATGATAATTGACAGTCCAGCAGGCAGAGGGGTGGATCTCGAGCAGAGCACGACTCCAAATCCTCTTACAAACGCTCTCCTCTAATCCTTCAATCTCCCCCAGCATCCAGATGAAAGGGAGAGATAGGAAACATCCTGTTGTTCTTTTTCCCTTCCGTCTCTCTAACAAACGAAGGCCGTTCTTGGGTTTCTTGAGCTGCCTGATCTCTGTGAGAGATGATGTCATGGGCCCACTGTGAGGGATTCGGGCGAGTTTAGTGGATAACAATCCTGGACTGGGGGACTGGGGTTCAATGCCCAGATTTTTACTTGTAAGAGGCCATATGCTAGACTCCTAATCGTTCATCTGCTGGTTAACCTTCCTGCCTATATTATTTTAAAGAAACACTGAGGGCTGTGATGCCGTTAGGAGCCTTGCAAGGCCACAGTAAACAGTGTTGGAGACCAGGTACAACCCTGTCATTTATGTGGTTGTGTGAAGAGCAAAATACACATTAAATCTGATGTTTTAGATTGGATTTAGAGCACGTTCTCATGTGGTAATGAGAAAAAAATAGAATGCAGATCTATATCCGATTTGGGTCTGGACAGCTGGTTCGGAATTGATGCGACTATTACATCAATCCATGGCCGTTGAGAAATTATCCGTGGACTGAACGGATACTCAGGACCAGAACTCAGGTCATTTTCCTTAATGAACCTTAATCAAGATTCCTGTCACTTATTTATAAGAAAGTAAAGCTCATACAGCACCACACAGTACAACACCAGTCCGGCTGTATTCTTTCTTTACAGAACAAAAGCTCTATGGATGTAATAGATGGACAGTTCCTTTCCGGTCAGAGCCAGTGTGTGTGGTCTGTTTAGCAGTATGCCCTATTAAGACTGATGTGACATTACACAGACAGTGTGAAGAACAGAACAAAAAATAAATAAACAAATAAATAAACATCTTATTTTGGGTGATACGGTGGCTTAGCAGGTACCTGGAGATTGTGGGTTTCGATTCCCGCTCCGGGTGACTGTCTGTCAGGAGTTAGGTGTGTTTTCCCAGTGTCTGCGTGGGTTTCCTCCGGGTGCTCCGGTTTCCTGCCACAAAAACACACGTTGGTAAGTGGATTGGTGACTCAAAATTGTCCGTAGGTGTGAGTGAATGTGTGTGTCTGTGTTGCTCTGTGAAGGACTAGCACCCCCTCCAGGGTGTATTCCTGCCTTGCGCCCAATGATTCCAGGAACGGGATAAACGGTTACAGATAATGAATGAATGAATGAACATCTGATTTGATTTTGGTTGCGTATATGTGGGACACACTGGAAAAATATGTTTGAAGTGTCACCTTTCAACTGGCTCTGCTGCTGGCTCTGCTGCTGGCTCTGCTCTTGGTTCTAGATACCACAGGACATCTTCCTATAAAGCCAAATATTAAAGGTTGATAACACTACGTCACAAAGCTGAAAACAGTCAAAAAACAACAACTCGATCAAACGTGGCTTATACCTTTTAAGTTTTTGCTGGACTTCAAGGTCAGATTTCCCTGACCCTTCTCAACAGCTGCAGCAGCTGTTACAAATTCATCTGCAGGAGGAAGCTTCTGAATCATTTAGGAGCTTTAAATCATTCAGCATCTTCTCATCTCTGTTACGGGCGTCCCGGGGCCAGACAGGACGGAGATGGTTCAGTTCTTCTGTGTGTGTTTGCTAAAGTGCAGTGTTACTAATGTGGGAGTGTTTCATGCTCTTCAGATTTACACTTTTCATTACTACAAACCCATGCTCTTCTATGCCTTGTGTGATTTCACTCACACACACACACACACACACACACACACACACACACACACACAGTCTCATGGTGAATGTCGTAAAGGCAAAAAAGAAAAAAAAAACTTGGTTGAACGTGTGTTGAATGAACCCTGCTACAAGAAGTACCTCCACACACACACACACACACACACACACACAACTGCCTCTGATTGGCTACCTATGACTCATTCTCACCACCAATATATTTTATAAATACCCTTCACCAGACAGCTTTTCATTGGCTATCCCAAACGCATACACCGCCTCTGATTGGCTAATCAAAACTCTTCAATATTGCCTCTGATTGGCAGCTCACACTAGCTCTGATTGGCATCGCTTGCGATTTTCTAACCACATTGCCTCTGATTGGCTGTCCTCTAGCTGATAAACATGCCTCTGATTGGCTGAGCTTAGCTCTCGATTGTGTTGATACTGCTTCCGATTAGTAGGTTGTCTACCAACAAGGATTTGTATTTGTTGCCATGCAAACTGTAAATGCCTATTCTGTGCTGTTGCCACTCGCTGTACCGGGCTCTAGACAGCACTGTCTGTCCATCCGTCCATCTGTGAAACTGAGCATGCTCAGTAGAGACCGCAGCAGGGCTGCTAATTGGCCCGTGAATGAGATCCAGCCTCGCTCAGAGTCAGATAAAGGAGCCATCATTTACCGAGACAAAAAAGCTGTAATCATTTTCCTGCTCAACAGAGCGTGCCGAGCAAGTGTGTGTGTGTGTGTGTGTGTGTGTTTGTGTGTGAGTGTGTGAGAGTGACAGAGTGTATAGAGAACACAGCACTGTTTATTGAATTGATGCTCACTCATTACAGTTTGAAGCCAAGGATGGATGTGAGAGTAGAGGGTGCTGCCGTTCACTAGGCGGGTGTTTGACTCAAAGTTGGTGGCTGTTGTGTATGTGTGTGTGTGTGTGTATGTGAGGAACAGCTGGGAGCAGTGTGATATGTGTCCGAATCCCTAGAGTAACACTAGAGCAAGGTGAATGTGCATCTGTGTAAAATTTAAGTGTGAGCTGCAGTGAGTTAATGTAACTTTCTTTGCAATATTTTCCTGACCTCACTGCTGCTGCCGAGGCTGGATACAATCAAATCCTCACATCACACACGTCCACAAAATGATATAATAATGTCCACAACCATTTGTCAATGTAGTAGAGTTACAAAAGACTGAGAGAATGTGTGTGTGAGTGCAGAAAGTGTGAGACAGAGAGAAAGACTGAAATGAGAGAGTGAAAGGCAGACGTTCCCACACCTTTCGCTCGCCTCCTGTTGAATTGCTGTTCTAATAAGCTGTACAATGCGTTACCACTCATCCTCACTTCATCCCTCCATCCGCACCACAGCTACCGTTCCCTAGGAAACAGAGCCAGCCCGTCTCCGTGGCGATGGCCCGGTCGGAGGCTGCAGAGAAATAGCCCCTGTTTTCTGAGGAGAAAGAAGAGGTTGAGGTGAGAGGGTAGGGAGGAGGTCTCTGCTTATGGAAATGTGTGTGTGTGTGTGGGAGCGAGAGGACACCTGGCTCTGCTGTAATTGAATCACTCTCCATCGGTGACACTGCAGCAGGTTTGGCAAAGTGTGTCTTTCCTGAGTGTGTCTCTTGCAGAACCACACACACACCCTCACTGGTCACTTTATTACCTGCGCCTACATTGGGTTTACACTCAGGGTCATGTAATCTCAGTGGGTTTTAGGGACTGTAGTTCAGGGCTCATGGCCACTAGGGGGCTCCACTGGGATTTTTCTTAAATAAGCTGATAATGTAAACACAGGGAGCATATGCTTATGTTACAGTAGGGTGATGGGATCTGTTTATCAGCCAATCAGCATCCTTCTGAGGAAGTCTGTCCACTACCCCTACCCCTGACCTGCACCTGCCCCTTTCCCTACCCCCAACCTATTCCTGACCTACCCCTAACCCTACCATACCACATATCTGTTGTGTTCATTTCAGTGAATGTGTAAATTCGCCAGTGTTAAATATTCACTATTATTGTTAACAGTGACAGTGTTAGAGTGTTACATTTTAATACTCACAGTGTTAACACTAATAGTGTTTGTGTTTGTTTGTTATTGTGTTTGTTTGGTGTGCATGTGTTTCTTATTGTTTGTTTTTGTGTGTTTGAGTGTCATTTTGTTTGTTAGTGTGTTTTTGGGTCTGTGCAAGTGTTTGTGTGTGTTTTTGTTTTGTGTGTTTTGCTTTTGTGTGTGTGTGTGTTTTATTTGTGTTTTTCTCGCTTCAAGGTGAGGGAAATGCAAACAAAGCACAAACTCTCAGAGCGATGCCAAGAATCTCTCTCTCTCTCTCTCTCTCTCTGTGTGTGTCTCTGTCTCTCTCTCTTGCTCCCGCTCTCTCTCTCTCTCTCTCTCTCTCTCTATCACTGCCTACTCCTCTCTCTTTAATTAACTCAGCACAGCGTTTGTGTAATCTGTCACCAACCAAACCTACACCCACACACACAAACAAAATCTTGTATCTTTTAATTTTGGAGACATCTCATAGACTTCCATTCATATTATGGAGACTTATCCATAAGCTTTCCATAAGTATGAGGTGTACAAAAAGTATTAAAGCATTTTTCTTATTTTCTTTGTGTAACACAAACATTTGAAAGCATCCTCCCACTCTTTTATCATTTTATTAAGGGTTCTATACGCACCAGATTTATTACAAAACCTTTATGGTGCCATATGGAACCCGTTTATAAAAGGTTTTGTACAGAACCATCTATAGCACATTCTTCATCAGTCTGAAGAACCCTTAAATCATGCAAAAGGACGTTTTATTTTACTAAAGAATTCTTGTAGAAGTATCGTATTTAAATGTGTACAACAGTTACTATAAATGACAAAGGAGCAGGAGAATGTTAGAATTAAGTAAACAATTATATGTTACAGAATGTGTGAGTGTGTGTCACCCTGTGAAGGACTGGTGCCCCCTCCAGGGTGGGTCTCCAGACCCACCATGGCCCTGAACTGGATAAGCGGTTTCAGACAAAGGATGAATGAATTATGTTACACACAACCACCTTAAATTTTAATTTTACTATTACCAAGTACCACTAGCTTTACCTTAACCACTAATGCAACCTTAAAACATCTTCACCTCAAAATGTACTGATTACATTGTGGGGACCACCTGATGTTCCCCGCATGAAAGACAAGTTCTGGAATGTGAGTGTGTAAACAGATTTTGGCCCACACAATGTGATGGATTCCTGACACACACACACACAGTTGAGTGAAGTGTCTTTTTGTGTGTAAATGATTCAGCAATCGCTCTCTTTCTCTCTTTTGTGAACACTTATCATACATAATACCCACTGAATGAAGTATCGCCCACATTGTCAGAGCTGGGCGGTACTTTGTTTCTGTTGAGGATGAATCAGGGCACGTTATCATTCACGCTCCAGTTGGGATGTGTCCTCAAGTGTCCTGATGTGTCCCAAACCACCCCAGACCTTACTTTGAATAGTTGGATTACTGTCCATCCCCAAGACACAGTTACTTTCACACTGGGTACTGCATCCCGAAGTATCCTTTGCAATATCCTTCTCTTACCCATAATACACTGTGCACCTATGGGACAGAGGACCTGTTCTTCTGAGGCTGAAACCTAGCTGCAGAGCCAGGTACAGAGCTTGGCCAGGAAAAGCATGACAGGGAAGAGGAAAACGGTGTCAGATTGATTTGACACGGCTGGAAATGTGGTCAGTGAGACGACAGAGAGAGGTCTGCACCCTCCATGCAAGACCTCGCCATTCATTACAAGCTGGAGAGAGAGAGAGAGAGAGAGAGAGAGAGAGAGAGAGAGGACTAAACCTATGTTTAGTGATGCTGTGAGTCTAATTACATTAGGTGACCGCTGTTAATGAGGTTTGTTCTGTGGTCTCTGGACGAGTCTCTGGAGGACAGGGTGGACGACAGCAGCACTTTATAAAGCCCTGCTCTGGGAAATCTGCTCTCAGACTTACATCAGCTAACACACACCGGATCCTACCTGGAATCACTGGGCCCTGGAGGGGGCTCCAGTCCTTCACAGGGCAACACACACACTCTCACTCACTTATTCACACCTACGGACACGTTTGAGTCACCAATCCACCAACGTGTGTTTTTGGAGCGTGGGAGGAAACCAGAGCACCCGGAGGAAACCCACACAGACACAGGGAGAACACACCACACTCCTCACAGACAGTCACCCGGAGGAAACCTACGCAAACACAGGGAGAACACACCACACTCCTCACAGACAGTCACCCGGAGGAAACCCACGCAGACACAGGGAGAACACGCCACACTCCTCACAGACAGTCACCCGGAGGAAACCCACGCAGACACAGGGAGAACACACCACACTCCTCACAGACAGTCACCCGGAGGAAACCCACGCAGACACAGAGAGAACACGCCACACTCCTCACAGACAGTCACCTGGAGGAAACCCACGCAGACACAGGGAGAACACGCCACACTCCTCACAGACAGTCACCCGGAGGAAACCCACGCAGACACAGGGAGAACACACCACACTCCTCACAGACAGTCACCCGGAGGAAACCCACGCAGACACAGAGAGAACACGCGACACTCCTCACAGACAGTCACCCGGAGGAAACCCACGCAGACACAGGGAGAACACGCCACACTCCTCACAGACAGTCACCCGGAGCGGGACTCGAACCCACAACCTCCAGGTCCCTGGAGCTGTGTGACTGCGACACCACCCGCTGCTTCACCGTGCCTTTGATATTATTCCTATATATTTAAGCTCCGCCCACATACTTCCATAGCTGCTGTTGCTGTGTCAGTCAAGCTTTAAACCCCAGTCACAATGGCTTTTTGTATTTTGCGTCACTTTTCGAAATGGGCGTGGCTGCGAGTAGGTCCCGGAATCAGTCGTCCTCCATTTTAGTTCAGCAGTGTCACATGTGTAGAGCTGGTGTTGTAGCAGAGAAGAGTTTTGTTACCTCTGCTTTTACTGTGACTCTCGCTCGTGTTGTATTTTGCAATCCGCACAAAACAGCTCTACTGAACTATGTCCAGGTCAGAAACCGCAGCAGTACGGAGCGCGCTGGGGGACATAAACAGAGCAGCAGTGCTCTTGGTTAGAGATGTTGAACAAAGTTGAACTTGAAGCAAACTTTGCAGCTGTAAGAGAGAAGAGAAGTGATTGACAAAGGGGAAGGAAAAAATATATTGATGAAACACTCTCTCTCTCTCTCTCTGAGACATTTTAGTGCTGGTTTATAGCAGGCTGTGTGTGTGTGTGTGTGTGCTGGGGTGTATTATCAGCAGCGGGTGGGGATTTGCGTCTTCATGTGTTTATTGAAGCTGTCGGCGCTCCTCCACGGTGCAGTTCATTAATGCTCGCTCACGGAGAGTGGGATGAACAGATCGACTCCTCCATTCCACTCTGCTCTGCCCGACACAGACAACACACAGACAGCACTGCCCCCTGCTCACAAAGAGGAAAACACTGCACTGAGAGAGAGAGAGAGAGAGAGAGAGAGAGAGATGATGATGACTTTATTACATTTCTTATAGAATCCAGATAGCTCTTCAGATCACGTGGTCCATGAATAAGTGCGTTGGACCCTCGGGTCTAAACCCTGTTGTGTGTCTGAACACTCGGTGGAAACATCAGTTGCTATTCATTCATTCATTCATTTATAGTTGCACTAGCTCCTTTCTAGACCACATCTGCAGCTCACTATAAAAAAGCTCATGTGCATTTCAGAGTGGAGATAAATAAACCACGTGAGCCACTTCAGTGACAGTAGAGAACTGATCCTTGGCCGGCAGGTCATGACTGAAGTGTCCTTGAGCAAGGCACCTAACCCCCAACTGCTCCCTAGGTGCCGTGGCTAGGGCTGCACATTGCTCTGGGCACTGCTCACTGCCCCCTAGTGTTCACTAATGTGTGTGTAAGTGCGTGTTTCACTGCACAGATTGGGTTACATGCAGAGCACAAAGTCCTTCGTAATTCTAATGATCAGAAACCCCTCTCTTACATTAAAGCAACACTACATAAGGTTTTGTACTTCTACGCTAGGGTCTCTCCCTAGACTCTTACAACACTGTCCTGAGATAAATAGGGAGGTGATAGGGAGCGGTGGGGGGGGGTATCCTATCCTTCTCTATATGATACATAGTGCAGTTTCTGTTGTGCTGAACCCAGAGGAGCAACAACAGAAGCTCTGTTCTTCTTATTACAACTCAGTGGAGCATCACAGTGAGTTTGAAGCTGGAATCTTAATGTAAAAATTCCACCTAGTGTAACTTTAATGGTCAGTTTCTGACACTGTGTCCTGTGTCACTGATGAAGGACTAGAAGACGACCGACACACACTGTGCAGCGACAGATGAGCTACTGTCTCTGACTCTACATCTACAAGGTGGACCAACAAGGGAGGAGTGTCTCACAGAGTGGACAGAGAGTAGACACAGGGTTTAACCCCCTGGAGTCTGAGGGGTTTTCAGACACTCTGGTGTAGTCTGACATGCAAACTCCAGCAGCACTGCTGTGTCTGATCCACTCTACACCAGCACAACACACACTAACACACCACCACCACGTCAGTGTCACTGCAGCACTGAGAATGATCCAGTACCCTAACTAGACCTGTTTTGTGGGGACACTCACCATTGGAGAACAGGGTGAAAGGGGGCTAATAAAGTATGCAGAGCAACACAGAGACTACACAGTGCTCTCCTATATGGTCAGTGGGGGTTGGGGGGACAAGGCATTTGTTGTTCTATAAGGCAGTCAGTGGTTCGTGAGTGTCTGAAAGTCTTGTCTTAGTTGTCATGCCTCTGGGAGACGCAGAAAAAGCTCAGGAGACATGTCCAGGGTGAGATGGAAATGGAAGTGGAAAGCAAGGACCAATCTATCTGTAGCTTAAGGCCACAGCTTTGCTTCGTGTTGTGTTCAATTCAATTCAGTTCACTCCCAGATAGTGTTATTGGCAGGACTGCATCTCGTACAATATTGCAATTGGAGAAGCATAGAAAATGCCCACTCTCTCTCTCTCTCTCTCTCTCTTTCTCAATCTCTCTCTCTCTCTGACCTCAGGGATGAGCGCTGGTTGAGATTCGGACCAGAGTGAGGCAGTTGCATGCACAAAGTTCATAGCCAGAGGACAGAACATTTTCTGAAATTGTATTACACACACACACACAGAGAGAGAGAGAGAGAGAGAGAGAGAGAGAGGTAGAGAGAGAGAGCGAGAGAGAAATATCACATCAGTTTAAAAGAATGACGCTTTCCTTAAAACAGCTTGAATTGACCTTAAATAAGGTGGGATTGTGAAACTGAGAAAGTCCAATAATCAGAAATACATTCTGCCCAGGGACATGTATTTTTGCAGCATAGTGTTCTTACCTGAGCAGGGAGCATAGCCCTGTTCTTCTGCATAATCAGGAGGTTTCAGCACCTGTTCTTTTAAATGGTAACAAGCCGCTCGCTGTTCACCCCGACTCTGAGTGCACAGCTGTGAGGAGCTCTGCCTTTTGGCCATTTTCGCTTGGCTCTCTTTCTTCTCTGTTTTTACTCAGTGCTCTTATTTCTAAACACACGTTGTGTATGTTTTTCTGTGCTTGACCTCGTTTTTGTTCTCTCACAATGGTGGGTTAAGAGCTGTGATTGGACAGACTCAGATGAGGGGGCGGGGCAATTGTAAAATCTTTGCACTTGACAAAATCGGAGCTGAATGGGAACGGCTCGTTTTACGTGATGTTTTTTGACTTGGGCAGCACACAGGGAACTGAATGGTCGTCTTGTTTCACAGTTTGTGGGTTGGTGGGCTCCAGATCCACACATTTAATGCGTAAGTGTATGTTTTATTATGATAAAAATATACAAACAATCAGTGCACATCTTCTGAAGTTAATAAAAAAAATAAAAATAAAAAAACACTCACTTATAAATAAATAAATAACCCTCCGCTGTCACGACGACAGAGTGATGTCATTGCATTCCACAGAGGTTGTGTTAAGGTCAGGGGAAAGAGACTGTTTTCATTGACCGGGCCACACTTCTACAGCACAGCGGCCCATTATGGCGGCCATTGACCTGTGACCTCGTCCTTCACATACTCACACACACAAACACACACACACCAGTGGCACGTATCCGCACGTGAGTGTGTGTAAGAGTGTTTACCCATCAGGGAATGGAAAGTAATTTACTGCCTTATGGCATAAGCTTTCTTTTTTCATCCACTTTTTTTATTTTTAATTAACTGTAGTGTGTGTGTGTGTGTCTGTGTGTAGTGTTCTATAATTAAGTCGATTAATCAAGTCCAATGCAGTGATAAAGGCATTGTTCATAAACACACGCCGGGCAGAAACGGTGGAGATTCCCGCAGAGAGACGAGAGCCTAGCACTTGCAATGAAAGAGAGTGGGAGAGGGGGAGAGGGGGGGAGAGAGAGAGAGAGAGAGAGAGAGAGAGAGAGTCCCTGCAAACTCACAATAATGCACTTGCTCTCCCTTATCTCCTCCGTAAGCGCAATGTTTAGACTGAAACATGATTTCCTGTTGATTCTGCTGCATCATGTAAACCTCAGCTGTCCATCAAACCACAGACAGCCCCTATTTTATACACTGTGCTTAAAGCAATGCTAGGTAGTGTTTTTCCCTTAAAATCACAGCTTGAAAATCATTGTGATGCTCCATCGAGCTGTAACAGGGAGAAAAGAGGCTTTGTCGTTGCTACTCTAGGCTCAGCACCGCAGAAACAACACTATGTAACTTTGAGAGCAGGGTAGGAACCACCGCCTCTACTTCCTCTTTCCTCGATTTCAAGACAGTGCTGTAAATGTGAGTGAAACTGCAGCGGTAGGGGGAGCACAGGAGTAAAAAAAAATCTTACCAACTGCTTCTTTAATATTCAGCGTCCTTATTGTTCAATACAGAGTACGTATCTCCAAATATAGATCTCCTCTCCAGATCCAAACGATCTAATCTCCAGTAGATCCCATCTCTAGCAGATCTGGTCTCTGTGGATTTGGCCTCCAGCAGATCCCAGCTCAGTTGATCTGATTTACAACAAAACCAACCTATAGCAGATCAGATACAGCTTGCACTACAGAGAGGTCAAAGGCCAGAGTCAATAACACTTCTTTTAAATAATGCTGCTTTAATCATTTAATCCCATGTGGAGTGGCGCGCTTGTTCTGCTCGTGTTCTTAAAACTCGGCTCATGATAAAATACTGGCTCATGGATGAACCAGATCTGTGAATTTTAATTTAATTTTTATTTTCTATTTAATTTAATTATTTTTTTCATTTTATTTATTTTATGTATTTTCATTATTTTCTCATTTGTTCTTATTTTCTTCCTTTAATTTGTACTGTAAATTGGTCTTGGGTGCTTCGATCAAATAAAATGTTAATCCATCGATTCATCCATTATCCAGTTCAGGGTCGCGGTGGGTCCAGAGCCTACCTGGAATCATTGGGCGCAAGGCGGGAATACATCCTGGAGGGGGCACCAGTCCTTCACAGGGCAACACACACTCTCACACATTCACTCACACACACACACCTACGGACACGTTCAAGTCGCCAATCCGCCTACCAACCTGTGTTTTTGGAGCATGAGAGGAAACCGGAGCACCCGGAGGAAACCCACGCAGACACAGGGAGAACACACCACACTCCTAACAGACAGTCACCCGGAGGAAACCCACGCAGACACAGAGAGAACACACCACACTCCTCACAGACAGTCACCCGGAGGAAACCCATGCAGACACAGGGAGAACACACCACACTCCTCACAGACAGTCACCCGGAGTGGGACTCAAACCCACAACCTCCAGGTCCCTGCAGCTGTGTGACTGTGACACTACCTGCTGCACCGCCGTATAATAATAATATTATTATTATTAGTAGTAGTAGTAGTAGTAATAGTAATGGTTATAATAATCCCTTATAAATTATAAGTTTCTGTTTACAGTAGAATTTCAACAGATTGAAGCCAGAAGTTTGGACTCTTAATGCTGTCCAGTATAGGACTATATTTCTTGAGATGAGATTTTGATTGTCACTTTGTATTAGCTCCTGTCACCAGTTTAACACTCACTGATGTTACCATGGAGACAAAAGAGCTAAGATTTTAGAACTGGTATGAAATACACTGTTGCTGAGCTACTGGTTCTTACTCATGGATCTACATTACGACCATTTGACTAAAGTATATGGGTGGGTGTGTGTGTGTGTGTGAGTGCGTGTGCGCTCATATTAGCCTCTCACCTTGTCGTGGCTGGCCCCATACCGCTTTAATTGCAGGGTTAATGTGAGAGCGAGTGTGAGTAATCTATAACCAATGTGTGCGCTGTTAGTTGCGGCCTCATTAGGTTTGTACTAGCGTCTCTCTGAAGAGCCTCTGACACTTGATAAACTTCCCGGTAAACCATTAGAGCTTTATCACTCTACTGAGGCGAAAAGCACAGGCACCGCATCTGTACACACACACACACACACACACAACTCAGAACAGCCCACCCACCTTTTAAATTAATTTTCAGTCAAAACTGCCATTAAGTCATTTGCAGACATAGCACAGAGGTGCTTATGATGAGATTTGTTTAACATCCTCCATTTGCAAATAGAAGAGAGGTTTCATCTCAAAAGTGGAACCTTTAACAGCTGCTCAAGGCCTGCTGTGGCACCAGATACACAGCACTTTTCCACTGCATGGTCCCAACTCCATTTGTCTCTACTCACCTTTTCTGCTTCTCCACTAGGTAAATTTGGTCCTGGTCCTAGAACCGGGTTATTTTTTTAGTCCCTGTTCTCTCGTGGTTCAGAGCGAGCCGAGTCGGGACTAAACCGTGGGGTGTAAACCTTGCAGAGCGTGGATTGTCCAGAGAGAGCCGCCACTCTACGCAACGCAACGCAGACGACCAGCACCAACTCTATCCGACTCACGACGGCAGCTCGTAAAATGACGCCGTGGCCTTTTGAAGAGGTTCAAACACTCCTTGGATCAGTGGCTGACGAAAGAATCCAGCGAGAGCTGGACGCTGCAACAAGGAAGGAACAAACTCTACTGATCTGTCTGAACTGATGACGGAGCTGTGTTCAGTCCCAAACAACAACAACACGCCAATACACCATGACACACAGCTTAACGTTACCGCCGCCGTTGTTGTGGTTTCCAAAGCCCACTGTTCCTGTGAGAGACGGGCTTTAAGCTGTTAAAATGTAATAGACACAAAAGATATAAATCAAATGAAGCTGCTCTTAGTCTCGGAATAATGGGCTGAACGCCCCAGAGCCCAGACCTCAGTATCTCTAAAGGTGTTAGGACAGAAGAACTGGCCTTCAGGTGTATTAACAAATCACAGATTTATCTCATGATTTTTTTAACAAATCGTTCCAACGTTTCTGGAATTGGGTTCGGACATGTTAGCACCTCTCTCTCTCTCTCTCTCTCTCTCTCTCTCTGGGAGATGGAGGGAATGAAAGTAAACACACCTTTCACAGACACACAATTTAAATAATTTAGAGGAAATGTAATTTAATACGATGTGCAATTATACTTTCCATAAAGTTATATATTTTACCAGTTATTTAAACTATTATCTCTGCACTAAGTAGCACTGTGGATTTGTGTGTGTGTGTGTGTGTGTGTGTGTGTGTTTACTGAGCTCCTAAAGGGGAGCTGTGTTATTAAAAGTGTCACACCGCCAGTTTGTGATGCCAGGCTAATATTTATTGTGTTTTTGGGAGGGGGGTGGGAGGTGGGGGGCGCTGTTCCTGGGTTCCACTGCCAAATTTCTGTTTATTTCTCATCTTGGCACAGCGGAGAGATTATGCTTGTTTGTGTGTTGGGTTCCTAAAAGCAAACATTAATTCGATCGCAATGAACACTGCAGCGAGTCCTGAATGCTGATGTGTGTGTGAGAGTGTGTGTGTGTGAGTGTGTGCTTAAATCTGTGTGGTGTACAGAGTGAATTAAAAGCAGCCTTTGCTGATACTCAATGTCTCCTCGGCTTACCATGTCGCTCTGAACCACTCTTGCTCGTTCGGTCTCTGCTGGTCAGTGTGATCATATCTGTCCGTGACCTCAGGGTCACCCACAGTCTTTAGATCTTTAAGAAGCAGCAGGTTGATGGCCAGCTTTAACTGTTGAAGAACGCTGCTGTTGTGTACCTGTTGAGCATTGTGTTACTGGTGCGGCGAGTGATGAGTGTTGACTTGATGATTTAAAAGCCAATAAATATATAATAAATGATTTCATAACTTTTCTTTTCTCCTCCTCACCCTGAGTATTTCAGTTGTAACTTTGGTTTTAATAGGACGCTAAGTTGCTAAGCTACATAACACTTGCTAGCACTAGCAAGCTAATAAGAGAATTTGGCTACAGTACAGCTTCAAAAGCAAAACGTATCAGTAAACATTAATTTATCACAGTAAATTAGAAGCACTCACATTAAATCAGCAACACAGCCACTCTGTCCACTGTCCTCTGCTGTTTACTTTCAAGCTGAGTGGTGGGATATATGGCGCTGGGAGGGACTGCAATGTGTTAACACACAGTAACATTAACCTCGTAACTGAGTCACGTTTAACCCAAACTCTGAGTAAAATAGAGACAAACAGCAAGAAATAGCCCAACAACTAATAACCCAATGTTTTTGCTGCCGTATTTCACAGAGAGAACTTAAGGTGGCGCTACTACACCGTCTGCTGTTTGTTCGGTCATATTTCACATTCCAGTTTGTGAACTACATTTAGAACCATTCGGCGCATTTCCAAAAATTAGTTTCTAGTTGAAACTTCAGCACAAACAGTGGCTGAATAATAGGAAATAAGACAAGAAAATGCTCTGTTTGTGTGTGTTTCTGGGGCTGTGTTTGGAATGCTGGTAAGCTTCGGCTTGGCGTTGTTTAGTTCACAAGCTCAGCAGGACGGCTCAGAGCTCAGCAACATTTACACAGTATTATATCTCACAGAGACAGGAGGACTGCTGAATTTGTCATATTTCACATGAGCGGTGGTGAGACATATTGTGGTGTTAGTGTGTTTATAAAACTCAATATACGTAGTTGCGCACATCCTCCTTAAACTTCACACTCTTTAACATGTTACACTGAATAAATAAGTAATTTTAATTAATAAAATACACAAAATGTTCTTGGTCTTCTTTGTTCTTTGGTGGTAGATCGTCTAGTATTTATTTTTAAATAAAATGAAGATGAAAAACACTGATATCGGTGTTATTTATTATGAACAAAACTTTGCACTACTTCTTTCATTTCTGCATTTATTACCTGCCCTTCATATTTTCTGTAAAAAAACAATCACATAATAAAAACCACATGTAAACAAAGACATTGATATGATGCGCCAAAGCTTCTCCAGACCTTTCAATAACAAGGGGATGTAGTTTGGGCTTTTCCTGATTTTGAAATACCAGAAACACCTTTGTGACAATGGCTATATGGCTAAAGGTGGTCTGGCTAATCTAGGCCTGCCTAGTTTCTCTTTGCTCTTGTTTTAGAGAGTATGATTTGGGTGATGGATAACTCACAATGATACTGACGTGATGGTGGTGTTTTGTTAGTGTGTGTTGCACTGGTACGAGTGGATCAGACACAGCAGTGCTGGGGTTCTTAGCCCTGCTCACTTTTCACTCTCATGTTTTTTTGACCCCCATTTTTCCCCTCCACCTCCTGCTCCCACAAACACAGCAGAATTCAAGTGTTTACCCTCTTCACAGGTTTCGGACTCCTGTGTTTTCCTCCTCCCTCACGGAAAGCCAGAAAGTTTCTGTAACAGCGTCTGATCCACCCCTGAACTCTGGGTAACCAAGAGAGGGGGAAGGAGGGGCTTTTCTGAAGAGCAGCTTTTACTGAGCTGCTGTTTCTGAAGCACTGCGTCCACTCTCAGAGCCTCGATCTTTGATCAAAGATAAAATGCGGTGAAGCAGAGACTGATAAAAGCAGCAGGAATGATGATGGGGAGGTTCAGACTCAAAGGATGTGTGTGTGCGTGTTCAGCTGAACTTTTAAACTCTGTATACTTTGAAAAAAGAAAAGACGATCTATTTTACGACAACACTTCATTCCGGAGTAGAAATGTTTGTTTTTAGGAAATGTTTACAAAATAAAATGCAGTTCTTTCATAACGTAGGGACCACGTTTTTAACTGGAACCCTTTTAAAAATGAATGGGGCGGTGTTTATTTTGGCAGCAGATTTTGATTTCATTTTTAGTCATTTTTTATCTAAATGTGTATTAGTTTTAGTCTCATTTAGTTGCTCAATTATTGATACTTTTTGTCTAGGTTCAATAGGTTAAATGTTAGGTTACATTGTAAAAACTTTTACATCCACAATTATGGACAGAATATGACCACTTTTGAGTTCAAACACATTTTTTTATATGTTATTTAAACATTAAGACAAGTTCAAAATCGTTGCAAACTGAGACTGAGTCGACTCCAAGGAATTCAACTCTCTGAATCAGTGGGCAACTGTTGATACGAGCATTATTTGTTGATACCATTATTTGTTGATATGGTTGATACCTTAATTCTACCCCAGTCCTGTGAAATGGAGCAGATATTACTTGGAAATGTCCAAAATCACTTTAAGAACCTTGTTCCAAAGCTGGTAGAATAAAGTCAAAGCAAATGTTTTTTTTTTTTTTTTTTTTTTTTTTTTTTTTTTTTTTTTAATGAATTGGAATCAACTCCCAAAGAATCGTTTCTTCGAGTGTCGTCTCCCTAACAACTGTAAACAGCTGAAGCATTTTCCTCTTTTTATTTCCTTACAATTTTTTCATTATGTTAATTTTTTTAACAATTATTTATTAGTTTTTCACATTTTAATTTAGATAAATTTCAGGGAATATTTTAGTCAGAGTTGTCTTCAAATTATTATATTTATTTAGTTCTCGTCAAACTTTCGTTGTGAAAAATAAGTCATCCGGCCGTCCCCTAATTCCGGCCACTGCTGTATATGGTGCATTTCCGCTCTCTCTCTTCGCCAGTCGCATTGGGTAAAACAATAAAATGTAAGTTCAAGCCTTAGTAGGGCATTTAAACATCAGTCTTGCAAGAAATTACACATCTAAACAATATTTAAGTATCTCTAACAGTGTTGTAATTCTTTGTGTGCAAAACTGCATGTGGAACACAACACATTTCCATTTCGCGATGGATATTTCCCTCAGTGTAAAAGTTAGCTTAGCGGTTAGCTCCTTTTCTCTGAGGGGAAAATCTACCGCCATTGTAATCCTTACATGTAGAGTACCGATACCAACACAGGACAAACGTAATCTCATTTACAGTTAGCTTAAAAAAGATTTCCAATATTGTAATTACAAGTGGCCGGAACTAGGGGTACATACGCTAATATTTTTCATCATATACTTCAGAATTAACCCTGGCGTAGGGGACAAATTCCAAAGTCCAAATAACACAGCCACTTCTTCACAGATTTTATTAGCTTTGACTAATTTAGTATAATTAAAAATTATAAACAAGAGCAGAATACATTATATAGTGTAATGTGTCATTTGCCATAGTCTCCACAAGGGCTTAGGCTTGTAGGGGCAGAGCTATGCAGTTATATTTTTCCAGGTTGTTGTTAAATTTTTTCTGTGGTGACTGTTGCTAGGGTGTTACCTTTTGCTTGCTACGATATCCCTGGTGGTTGCTAGGGTTTTGCTTGTGTCTTCTTATGATGATTACTGTGTTGTTTATGCCCATTTACACCAGCTGTGTGTGAGAGAGAGACAGAGACACAGGGAGAGAGAGAGAGAGAGAGATCTATAAAGAAGGAATTTCTTAAATGTTATTTGCAAATCACCAACTTTTAAGTACTGTAAGCCCATTTCTATGTATTCATACATTCTGAAATGTTTACATGGTGTAAATAAAGAGCAGATGGTGTAAACAAGTAAACAACAACAATAATTGTGTGTAATACGACAGCAACAATATTCTGGAAATATTCATACACACACACACACACTGGGTTGCACACACACACACAAACACACACACATTCTCGTTCTCTCTCTCTGTCTCTCGCTCTCTCTCTAGGGCACAGTGTTCTTCCTCATTTCCTCATTGAATAGAGTGGTGGTGTAATTTCCTGCCCTTATTTATTCACAAGTGTGTGTCTGTGTGTGTGTGTGTGTTGCCAGCTCTTTTCTGTAGAGCAATGTAATGATTTGGATATGGAAGCTGTGAAAACTGTATATGCAAATCCTTTTGGATTTGAGAAGCTGCTCTACAAAATTCATTGTGTGTGTCTGCATGTGTGTGTATGTGTGTGTGAGTGAGTAAGTGAGTGACAGAGTGAGAGAGAGAAGTATATGTGGTTTTCTTCCTCCTCTAATCCAGTCTTTTCCATGTATAGAACTAATACCAGTGGTGTACAGACCACCGTTGTTTGTCATAATGGACATTGATCAGATTCTCACAGGTAGAACGGTTAGTGTTTTATGCCAGACAGTGTCCAATCAACCATTTCCCTTGACTGAGGTTCCAGCAGACACGTGGCATTGGGCTCTGAGGTCTCCTGAAACTTGTGTTTGGCTACTTCACAGCATCAGGTTTAGATTAGACCACTAATATTCAGTGTTTTCCCGCTACTCTACTCAAATGTACTCAGCTTATTCGCTTCTCTATCAGGTAAATTTGGTTCTAGTCCTAGAACCGGGTTCTTTTTTTAGTCCCTGTTCTTTCGTGGTTTAGAGCGAGCCGAATCGGGACTAAACCGTGGCGTGTAAAGCTTGCAGAGCGCTGATTGTTCAGAGAGAGCCGCCACTCTACGCCACACATTGCAGACGACCAGCACTAACTCTCCATCTGTAAACCATTTAAAAACATTTGTTTTTATCCGACTCACGATGGCAGCTCGTAAAATTACGCCGTGGTCTTTAGAAGAGGTTCAAACGCTCCTTGGATTGGTGGCCGATGAAAGAATCCAGCGAGAGCTGGACACTGCAACAAGGAAGGAACAAACTCTACTGATCTGTCTGAACTGATGACGGAGCTGTGTTCAGTCCCAAACAACAACAACACGCCGATACACCATGAGTAAACACCGCTTAACGTTACCGCCTCCGTTGTTGTGCTTTCCTAAGCCCACTGTTCCCATTAGAGATGAGGGATTGAGACAACCCTGACTGCATTTCATAGGGGAGCTGTGCTAACGGAAACACTACCAGGGACTAGATCCCAAAAAGCAAGTAGAGCCGAGCTGAGTGGAGTGGAGTAGGTACCACACAGTAGAAAAGCTACATTATTATAGTAATACTGTTACACTTTACAGTAGTAGCTCCCATAGTTCTTCTCTAGACTTGTCTCCACTCCCTAAAATACAACATTTGTCTTTCTCTCAGCAGGAGGACCTCAGCGATTCGGCACAAGCAGCTCGAGCTTGAAAACATTAACTTTAAACTGTCTATCACTCACACACACAGCCCCCAAGTGAATGGAAAAGTGTGTGTGTGTGTCTCCCTGTGTGTCCTTGTCTAAAGGTAATGGTACATGGCAAACAGCCTCCATTAGCTGAAGCTGTGGCCTATGGCAGCTCCTATTCTACTACAGGCCACTAAAGCAGCCCCCTCCATCAGCTCTGAAACATTCCCCCACCACACATCCCACAAGGTCAGCCTCACTAATGACGCGGGACCAAGAGAAAGACACAGAGGGAGAGAGACAGTGCAGTTTTATTTCAGCTAAGTTCAGTATATGTGGATAATATTCAACAAATCCAAATACTATCCACCCTCACCTTAATCTAAACCCTAGGCCTAAGCCTACAGCATGGGTCTTTGAATTGTGGGTCATAATCCCCAAAGAAAACGATAGGAGCACATACGTCAGTGAAAAGATGGTGGATTTGAAATGTCCATATAGCCTTCAGAGAAAGAGAGAGGGATGAAGGATAGAGAGTGTGAGAAAAAAGAGCATAAGAATATAAAACAGAGGTCTCAGAGTTTTTCACATCACTGAATTCACGGTGGGCGTCATGTTGTTGCAGTCACACAGCTTCAGGAACCTGGGGTCTGTGAGGAGTGTGGTGTGTTCTCCCTGTGTCTGCGTGGGTTTCCTCCGGGTGACTGTCTGTGAGGAGTGTGGTGTGTTCTCTGCGTCTGCGTGGGTTTCCTCCGGGTGACTGTCTGTGAGGAGTGTGGTGTGTTCTCCCTGTGTCTGCGTGGGTTTCCTCCGGGTGACTGTCTGTGAGGAGTGTGGTGTGTTCTCCCTGTGTCTGCGTGGGTTTCCTCCGGGTGACTGTCTGTGAGGAGTGTGGTGTGTTCTCCCTGTGTCCGCGTGGGTTTCCTCCGGGTGCTCCCGTTTCCTCCCACAGTCCAAAAACACACGTTGGTAGGTGGATTGACGACTAAAAAGTGTCCATAGGTGTGAGTGTATGAGTGAATGTGTGTGTCTGTGTTGCCCTATGAAGGACTGGCGCCCCCTCCAGGGTGTATTCCCACCTTGCACCCAATGATTCCAGGTAGACTCTGGACCCACCGCAACCCTGAACTGGATAAGCGCTTACAGATAATGAATGAATGAATGAATGAATCTACGGTCAAAACAAAAAATATTCTAATACTTTTTGTATATTTTTTGTATGTTTGTGTGTTTAGATGTAAGCATCTTAAAATTGTATCTTTTAATTTCTGCTCTTTAAGAGAGTCATATTTCATTCACCTTGTGTGTCAGAACCAACACACACACACACACACACACACACACACAGTTGTTTATTAGCCTGGTAAAGGCTGGCAGGCTGTCTCTCAGGAATAACATGGCACTTCAGTGTATGTTTCCATGGCTGCAGATTTACACTTTACATACTGTCACATTAGTCCATACAGAGAGAGAGAGAGATTTCTTAATGTGACGCATGAACAAATCCCAACCTCACAACACAGTTCAGCCAAAAGCTCATGTTCTTTTTTAAATGTTGTTCACTTAAAACACTTATGTATGTTTAGAACCTTAAGAACACTGATGTTATTTTCCCCTTTAAAGCATTCTTCACAGTCACAAACCTTTTTTTAAATCTACATTCTCAGAGATTACATAAAGACGTTCTACTGGAACACATTATTGGGTGAGTTCCCAGACAGGGATTAAGCTTAGACCTGGTCTAATTTCTCCTTTAAACGAAAAAAAAAAATAAATAAATAAAATAAATCACAATTCAAAATGCTGAGTAGTCAAGGACTATGCTTAATCGCTGTTTGAGAAACCACCACTATAAATTCAAGTTCAAATAGGCCCTAAAACATAGCCCTGATGTACACCACAAAGGTTTCTTATTCACTTTAGCAATGCCCACCTGTATTGACAATGTAATGTGGGTCCCAAGCCATTTTTAATTAGATTCCTGATATTATTATTTATCAAAGGCAGCAGGTGAATCTCAAAAACGGAGATCATATGCTCGTCAGCAATACCATAAACTGATCTGAGGCCAGAGTGGACGCTTAATTGTTATTTAAGAATTATTGTTTTTATTTTTGGAAGTAAGGACAACAGTTATGTCTTGGATAGGACACATACATTTAAAATGATTATTTAATTCATAAAATATGTTTTTATTTTTCTTTATTATTTAAAATAAAATTGTGAATATTCAAATTTGAAATAAGTAAATATCATAGGATACTATATGCATATTTTATGGATTTCTGAGTTTCATTTTCTTTGACATCTGAAAGCCTTTCTGTCAGCTTCTGCAAAACTTACCCATTCCCAAAAATTCCCATTTATTTTCTTATATCAGTACTGCAATGGGAAGTCGTGATGTGGAAGTAATAAGTGTGCTTCTAGTATATGGGCGGTGTATCTAAAATGGCTTCCAGCTGTTTTTTTTTGCATAACAAACCAGTAATAAGCTGCCAGTTTATTACCAGCTTGATTAAAGTTAATAAAAACACTGCGGGGCATTTGAATCAAGCCAATACATGGTATTCAAAAGCTGGAAATGTTTGTCTGTCATTTTGGGTATTGATTTTTGACTAATCTAAACCTAAATCAGTTCCAGTGCATAAAGAAACCCCTGTTGCTTGAGCATCGAGTTTCACTCACACCTGTTTACCGAGCTGTAGCTAATCAGTCAAAGCTGTTGTGCTGATGTGCTTCAAAGCCGCCAGGACACTGGCAGCGATGAGCCAGGAGAAGCACCACTCTGCCCAGCGTCGCCATTATTTCCAAATTAGATTAGAGTCCCATATATTACACTGAGCACGCTGATGGCGGGAGCCTTCAGGGCTTTTGCCTAGAGCCTCATTAATCTGTCGGCGCACTAGCAATCAGCCCAATAAAAACCCAACCACCGAACAATACACTGAGCTAATCACAGTAAATGACTCTGTGAAGAAAAAAATAAAAAGGGAGAGACGCTAATGTGCCAGCACGTACGCTCCACTGCGCCACAAATGGGATTTGTTTCTGGAGTAATCCGAACAATATGTTTAGAGCAAATCCAATGGCGTGTTGTTTGCCTTCATGAGGGTTTTCAGTCGTACGCACAACAGCAGTCAAAAGACTGGACACGGTCACGGAGAAGTGAGTCATTCATTCATCGATGCTTATACTTTCTGCAACTGATTCACCTTGTTCTTGGCTGCGGTAGGACATCCCTTAACAGAAGAACTGGGCGAAAGGCATGGAACACTCCCTGGACAGGCCACCAGTTCACTGTGGCCAAAGAGTGATCTTCATCTGCAGACAAAAAACCCCCACCCCTTGGGCCACCCTTGTATCATAATAGTGTGTGTGTAATACACATGTTAGCACACCTGTGTGTTATGTCTTTGTGACTAAATCATGAAAAGCACACACCGCAGCCCAGAAGTTAAATCCTAAACCTAATCCTACACTTATCCCTAACCCTAAAGCCTCGGACGCTTGCATTGGGCCGAAGCTTTTGAGATCATTGTGGTGCAGTCAACTAACAAACTGGTTTTATTCAGCAATTATTCATTCATTCATTCATTGTCTGTAACCGCTTATCCAGTTCAGGGTCGCGGTGGGTCCAGAGCCTACCTGGAATCATTGGGCACAAGGCGGGAATACACCCTGAAGGGGGCACCAGTCCTTCACAGGGCAACACACACAGTCACACATTCACTCACACCTACGGACACTTTGGAGTCGCAAGTCCACCTACCAACGTGTGTTTTTGGACTGTGGGAGGAAACCGGAGCACCCGGAGGAAACCCACGTGGACACAGGGAGAACACGCCACACTCCTCACAGACAGTCACCCAGAGCGGGAATCGAACCCACAACCTCCAGGTCCCTGGAGCTGTGTGACTGCGACACTACCTGCTGCACCACCGTGCCACCTCATTCAGCAATTAAACGTTACAAAATTATTTATCATATCACTTACCATCTATTCCCGCCTCTTGACTGATTGTGCTCCAGGGCACCTCATGGGCTACTGTTAGCATGTCATCCATGCTGGATGTACAGTGTATCTCTACATAAAGTGGCTTTGTTCGAAGGTTTGCCCACGAAATAGATGTCTATGGCATGAAATTGCAGAGCCAGACGCATAGTGAAATGGTGTATATGGTCCTACATTGCATTAGAAATTGTCCTTCTGTCATAACAAGCTGGACTTCTTAACAATAGCAGAACCAATATGGAACGGTGGCCGATGAAAGAATCCGGAACAAACTCTACTGATCTGTCTGACGTGATGACGGAGCTGTGTTCAATCCCAAACAATAACAAAATCCCAATACACAATGAGTAAACAACGCTTAGTGTTACCACCGCCATTGATGTAGTTCCCAAAGCCCACTGTTCCCATTAGAGATGGGGTTTTCTGATGACACCGGATACAGGGCAGTGTGCTGTGTGAAAAACAAACCAGGGACCAAATAGAAATAGATTGGGTAGCATGCAATGGAAAAGTTTAAAATCTCAAATGGCTCCCAATCCCAACCTAGCCGACCCTGCGTAGCTTATATGCAGCCTCAGTGTATACAGTTTGCCTTGGATCACCAACAGCGGGTAGTTTACAATAATTTCATGTGATTTACCCACTCCACTAGTTGAACGTTTTTCATTTTTCACGTTCAGCGTATGGCTGTAGCAGCTGTGCGCTGCCGTGGTAACAGACCCTTGGTGACGGCGTGTTCTCCAAACAGGATGGTAATCTGTCGCCTTGTGCACAACAGCCCCACTCCAAACATTCTCCTGAGGCTTGGGGCCTGTAATTAAAGCAGTTTATCATAATTCCCAATCAATTCTACGAGGACGTGTTTCATTCTGCCGTCTGACGCTAGCGAAAGCTTCCGCTGGGCTACACAGAGAAAATGGCTCTGGGAAGGAATACATGTTCCTTTTCTTTGCCACGCTCCTCGGAGGAAGGACTTGGACGGGCTTGAGAGTGATTGGAAATGATGTGAGGGAATATGGGATGAGATTTTGCATTGATTTTCCCTTCTCCCTTCTTGAGTTCAAAAAAAGCTTTGGCTTTTAAGTACAATCCCCTTTTGTGGTCAAAATTTCAGAAAGGTTTAGTCTTCTTCAGCCTGAGCTGGAGGTGAATTTGCACATCTTAAACTGAAAGTCCATTCTCTTTATTGGATTTGTTCAATGTGTTTGAAATGTAGCTGGCACTTTGTGGAGGTAACGTTAATTCCAGATTTCTACCAAGTGTAAAAACATTAGTGATCCATCTGTGGATTACATGTAAAAATGTACACTCCAGTAGGAGTCTATTAGACCCGTGTGCTTTTGCCCCCCCCATATCTCCCCTTGTGTTCTCTGCCCTAGTCATGCCCCACAACTCTAATGTCTCAATGACATACTCCTACAGAAATCTACAGCGCTCTCTCAGTGATTTTCCTTTCTGTACATAACAGAGAGTTTGCGTGGGTTTAGAGAAACAATAATGATAATATTAATTTTTCATTCATTCATTATCTGTAACCCTTATCCAGTTCAGGGTCGCCTACCTGGAATCATTGGGCGCAAGGCAGGAATACACCCTGGAGGGGGTGCCAGTCCTTCACAGGGCAACACACATTCACTCACACCTACGGACAATTTTGAGTCGTCAATCCACCTACCAACGTGTGGTTTTGGACTGTGGGAGGAAACCGGAGCACCTGGAGGAAACCCACGCAGACACAGACAGAACACACCACACTCCTCACAGACAGTCACCCGGAGGAAACCCACGCAGACACAGGGAGAACACACCACACTCCTCACAGACAGTCACCCGGAGGAAACCCACGCAGACACAGGGAGAACACACCACACTCCTCACAGACAGTCACCCGGAGGAAACCCACGCAGACACAAGGAGAACACACCACACTCCTCACAGACAGTCACCCAGAGGAAACCCACGCAGACACAGGGAGAACACACCACACTCCTCACAGACAGTCACCCGGAGGAAACCCATGCAGACACAGGGAGAACACACCACACTCCTTACCGACAGTCACCCGGAGGAAACCCATGCAGACACAGAGAGAACACACCACACTCCTCACAGACAGTCACCCGGAGGAAACCCACGCAGACACAGAGAGAACACACCACACTCCTCACAGACAGTCACCCGGAGGAAACCCACACAGACACAAGGAGAACACACCACACTCCTCACAGACAGTCACCCAGAGGAAACCCACGCAGACACAGGGAGAACACACCACACTCCTCACAGACAGTCACCCGGAGGAAACCCATGCAGACACAGGGAGAACACACCACACTCCTTACCGACAGTCACCCGGAGGAAACCCATGCAGACACAGAGAGAACACACCACACTCCTCACAGACAGTCACCCGGAGGAAACCCACGCAGACACAGGGAGAACACACCACACTCCTCACAGACAGTCACCCGGAGGAAACCCACGCAGACACAGAGAGAACACACCACACTCCTCACAGACAGTCACCCGGAGGAAACCCACACAGACACAGAGAGAACACGCCACACTCCTCACAGACAGTCACCCGGAGGAAACCCACGCAGACACAGAGAGAACACGCCACACTCCTCACAGACAGTCACCCGGAGGAAACCCACGCAGACACAGGGAGAACACACCACAGTCCTCACAGACAGTCACCCGGAGTAGGAATCGAACCCACAACCTCCAGGCCCCTGGAGCTGTGTGACTGCGACACTACCTGCTGCACCACGTACCGCCCTGCTAATATTCAGTAATTACTAATATAAATAAGATTCCACTATGTTGATGTTATATTCTTTTTTATTAAAGCGTCCCAATTTTTTTTAAATAATCAACAGCAATAATCAATTCTGTAATCAAAACTAAAATTGTTCAAAGTTGGGGCACCATTCATGAACATCCATTTCTATTGGTCCATTCATTGAAGAAACTGACAATAAAGTTAGTCTTCGCTTTGTTTGCGATGACTTGATGTCACGTGCCCTAGGTTTTTTCAGCCCCAAAGTCCATAGTTTGTCTGTAAACTTGCAAAAATCTGCAAGATGGACCTGTTCTTTAACCATCTATAGTTCCCTTCACTTGACTTGACGTGCTGTGCCACGTAAACATTCAGGAACCGCAGATTCCCACCCGATGGTCCACCGTCCCGACATTTCAATTTACAGTTTGTCACTTCTTATGCTTTTCACATTGGTGGAAGAATACAAACTCACGCAGACGCGTGGGGCTCATGCTGACAGCTCTAAAGCTGAGACTGAACTCAGCCGGTGTAAACATATGCAGAGCAGACAGTGGGAGATAATCAAGGTGGTGCGAGATGAAGGTGAGCAGATAACCTTTCTGGCTTTCGTTCCGCACGGGAGAGTGTGGGGAAATAAGAAAATCTCCATTATAACGGACAGATCCCTGGCAGCGGGGGGCAGGCGAATACAGCAGGGAGAGGGAGTGGGGTGGGGGGGAGGAAAAGTTGTAAGAATGAATAGAGGAGAAGGAAATAAGAACAGAGGTGGGTTGGAGACTGTGGGAGTAAGTATGCAAATTGAAATTCCAGCTGAAATCATTTTGGAAAGTCAAGGAAATGACTAGCCTGTGCAAACAGCCTGTCGGAGCGATTGTAATGCATTCGAAATTCTCTGTTTGTTATAAAGAGTTCAACGTCGGCATAACTTTACTTAATAATCCAGAGGAGCTCCACATCGTTGCTGCTGCACAGCAGGAGACTGGAGCTGCACATGGTGATGCAGAGTTTGTATTCGCCTTCATGTAATCTATTATTAATTAAGACATTTCTGGGCACCAAGAAACTCATGGGTGGATATATTTGGGTTAGCTGACTTAGGGTTAGGACTAGGCAGGAGGCCATAAGTGTTGGGCTCCTGACCTCACACTTGTCCTGACAAGTACAGACACATTTATGATTAATTTATCAGAAACACCCCCCCTCTACTGACACTCACTGGCCACTTTATCAGAAACACCCCCCCTCTACTGACACTCACTGGCCACTTTATCAGAAACACCCCCCCTCTACTGACACTCACTGGCCACTTTATCAGAAACACCCCCCCTCTACTGACACTCACTGGCCACTTTATCAGAAACACCCCCCCTCTACTGACACTCACTGGCCACTTTATCAGAAACACCCCCCCTCTACTGACACTCACTGGCCACTTTATCAGAAACACCCCCCCTCTACTGACACTCACTGGCCACTTTATCAGAAACACCCCCCCTCTACTGACACTCACTGGCCACTTTATCAGAAACACCCCCCCTCTACTGACACTCACTGGCCACTTTATCAGAAACACCCCCCCTCTACTGACACTCACTGGCCACTTTATCAGAAACACCCCCCCTCTACTGACACTCACTGGCCACTTTATCAGAAACACCCCCCTTCTACTGTAACTCACTGGCCACTTTATCAGAAACACCCCCCTTCTACTGACACTCACTGGCCACTTTATCAGAAACACCCCCCTTCTACTGTCACTCACTGGCCACTTTATCAGAAACACCCCCCTTCTACTGTCACTCACTGGCCACTTTATCAGAAACACCCCCCCTCTACTGACACTCACTGGCCACTTTATCAGAAACACCCCCCCTCTACTGACACTCACTGGCCACTTTATCAGAAACACCCCCCCTCTACTGACACTCACTGGCCACTTTATCAGAAACACCCCCCCTCTACTGACACTCACTGGCCACTTTATCAGAAACACCCCCCCTCTACTGACACTCACTGGCCACTTTATCAGAAACACCCCCCCTCTACTGACACTCACTGGCCACTTTATCAGAAACACCCCCCCTCTACTGACACTCACTGGCCACTTTATCAGAAACACCCCCCTTCTACTGTCACTCACTGGCCACTTTATCAGAAACACCCCCCTTCTACTGTCACTCACTGGCCACTTTATCAGAAACACCCCCCCTCTACTGACACTCACTGGCCACTTTATCAGAAACACCCCCCCTCTACTGACACTCACTGGCCACTTTATCAGAAACACCCCCCTTCTACTGACACTCACTGGCCACTTTATCAGAAACACCCCCCTTCTACTGTCACTCACTGGCCACTTTATCAGAAACACCCCCCTTCTACTGTCACTCACTGGCCACTTTATCAGAAACACCCCCCCTCTACTGACACTCACTGGCCACTTTATCAGAAACACCCCCCCTCTACTGACACTCACTGGCCACTTTATCAGAAACACCCCCCCTCTACTGACACTCACTGGCCACTTTATCAGAAACACCCCCCCTCTACTGACACTCACTGGCCACTTTATCAGAAACACCCCCCCTCTACTGACACTCACTGGCCACTTTATCAGAAACACCCCCCTTCTACTGACACTCACTGGCCACTTTATCAGAAACACCCCCCTTCTACTGTCACTCACTGGCCACTTTATCAGAAACACCCCCCTTCTACTGACACTCACTGGCCACTTTATCAGAAACACCCCCCTTCTACTGACACTCACTGGCCACTTTATCAGAAACACCCCCCTTCTACTGTCACTCACTGGCCACTTTATCAGAAACACCCCCCTTCTACTGACACTCACTGGCCACTTTATCAGAAACACCCCCCTTCTACTGTCACTCACTGGCCACTTTATCAGAAACACCCTCTTTCTACTGACACTCACTGGCCACTTTATCAGAAACACCCCCTTCTACTGACGCTCACTGGCCACTTTATCAGAAACACCTCCCCTCTACTGACACTCACTGGCCACTTTATCAGAAACACCCCCCTTCTACTGACACTCACTGGCCACTTTATCGGAAACACCCCCCCTCTACTGACACTCACTGGCCACTTTATCAGAGACACCCCCCCTCTACTGACACTCACTGGCCACTTTATCAGAAACACCCCCTTCTACTGACACTCACTGGCCACTTTATCAGAAACACCCCCCTTCTACTGTCACTCACTGGCCACTTTATCAGAAACACCCCCCTTCTACTGACACTCACTGGCCACTTTATCGGAAACACCCCCGTCTACTGACACTCACTGGCCACTTTATCGGAAACACCCCCGTCTACTGACACTCACTGGCCACTTTATCAGAAACACCCCCCTTCTACTGACACTCACTGGCCACTTTATCAGAAACACCCCCCTTCTACTGACACTCACTGGCCACTTTATCAGAAACACCCCCCTTCTACTGACACTCACTGGCCACTTTATCAGAAACACCCCCCTTCTACTGATGCTCACTGGCCCCTTTATCAGAAACACCTCCCCTCTACTGACACTCACTGGCCACTTTATCGGAAACACCCCCCTTCTACTGACACTCACTGGCCACTTTATCGGAAACACCCCCGTCTACTGACACTCACTGGCCACTTTATCAGAAACACCCCCCTTCTACTGACACTCACTGGCCACTTTATCAGAAACACCCCCCTTCTACTGACACTCACTGGCCACTTTATCAGAAACACCCCCTTCTACTGATGCTCACTGGCCACTTTATCAGAAACACCTCCCCTTCTACTGACACTCACTGGCCACTTTATCGGAAACACTCCCCCTCTACTGACACTCACTGGCCACTTTATCAGAGACACCCCCCTTCTACTGACACTCACTGGCCACTTTATCAGAAACACCCCCTTCTACTGACACTCACTGGCCACTTTATCAGAAACACCCCCTTCTACTGATGCTCACTGGCCACTTTATCAGAAACACCTCCCCTCTACTGACACTCACTGGCCACTTTATCGGAAACACCCCCCTTCTACTGACACTCTCTGGCCACTTTATCGGAAACACCTCCCCTCTACTGACACTCACTGGCCACTTTATCGGAAACACCCCCTTCTACTGACACTCTCTGGCCACTTTATCAGAAACACCCTCTTTCTACTGTCACTCACTGGCCACTTTATTAGAAACACAACCCCTTTCTTTGTCACACACTGGCCACTTTAATAGAAACACCACCCTTCTACTGACATACACTGGCCATTTTATTAGAAACACATCACTTACTCTGTCACACACTGGCCACTTTATCAGAAACTGAATGAAAAACCTTCAACCCACTGAGCACTAAGAGCAGGCAGAAAAGGAGGAAAGAAAATCTGAGATGCTTGCTTCAAAGGCTGTGACTCAGCAGCAGTTCCCATCTCAAAGACTCCATTACCCAGAATACAATGGGGCAGTGTCACCCCACAGTGTAAGGCAGCCCAGGTTTAATTCAGTAGTTATTTGTTACCATCTCCAGAAATGTCAAAATAAGACGAACTACAACCCCAATCCCTGTCCAGTGGCCTGCTTTCTGCTTCAGTGGATGGGGACAATGCAGAGAAGAGTCAAACCCTGCATCCAAAAAAACACAATGTCTTATTCTTACAACATCTCTGAACTCTCCTCCATTCCTCCTCTGTTCCTTCACCCTCCCTCTCTGTTCTCTCCTGCAAAGCACTCACTCTTACATATACACACACATTCACACCTGTGGGCAACACTCACTCAGTCACCCACTCACTCACACACCCAGTCATTCACACATACACACCTGTGGGCAACACTCACTCAGTCACCCACTCACCCAGTCACTGATCTCACACAGTCATTCACACACACACACCTGTGGGCAACACTCACTCAGTCACCCACTCACCCAGTCACTGACTTCACCCAGTCACTCGCTCATTCACACCTGTGCACAATTTAACACACTCACCCAGTCACTGATCTCACACAGTCATTCACACACACACACCTGTGGGCAACACTCACTCAGTCACCCACTCACCCAGTCACTCGCTCATTCACACCTGTGCACAATTTAACACACTCACCCAGTCACTCACACACCCAGTCATTCACACACACACACACACACACACACACACACACACACACACACACACACACAAACACACACACACACACACACACACACACACACACACACACACACACACCTGTGGGCAACACTCACCCACTCACCCAGTCACTGATCTCACCCAGTCACTTGCTCATTCACACCTGTGCACAATTTAACACACTCACCCAGTCACTAATCTCACCCAGTCACTCACACACCCAGTCATTCACACACACACACACACCTGTGGGCAACACTCACTCAGTCACCCACTCACCCAGTCACTGATCTCAACCAGTCACTCGCTCATTCACACCTGTGCACAATTTAACACACTCACCCAGTCACTCACTCACTCACTCTCAAACACACATACACACCTGTGGGCAACACTCACTCAGTCACCCACTCACCCAGTAACTGATCTCAACCAGTCACTCGCTCATTCACACCTGTGCACAATTTAACACACTCACCCAGTCACTCACTCACTCTCAAACACACATACACACCTGTGGACAACTCTCACACACTCACCCAGTCACTCACTCACTCACTTTCAAACACACATACACACCTGTGGGCAACACTCACTCAGTCACCCAGTCACTGATCTCACCCAGTCACTCGCTCATTCACACCTGTGGACAATTTAACACACTCACCCAGTCACTCACTCACTCTCAAACACACATACACACCTGTGGGTAACACTCACTCAGTCTCCCACTCACCCAGTCACTGATCTCACCCAGTCACTTTCTCATTCACACCTGTGGACAACTCTCACACACTCACCCAGTCACTCACTCACTCTCAAGCAC
Source organism: Hoplias malabaricus (assembly GCF_029633855.1). Taxonomy (NCBI): domain Eukaryota; kingdom Metazoa; phylum Chordata; class Actinopteri; order Characiformes; family Erythrinidae; genus Hoplias; species Hoplias malabaricus. Next base: position 33,724,964 of record NC_089814.1, on the reverse strand, counting down.
ACACACACACCTGTGGGCAACACTCACTCAGTCATCCACTCACTGATCTCACCCAGTCACTCTCTCATTCACAACTTTGGACAATTTAACACACTCACCCAGTCACTCACTCACTCTCAAACACACATACACACCTGTGGACAACTCTCACACACTCACCCAGTCACCCATTCACTCACACACGTTTACACCTGTGGACAACACTCCCTCACTCACTCACTCAGTCACTAACTAATTCACACCTGTGCACAGTTTCACAAACTCACCCAGTCACTCACATTCTCATTAACTCACACCTGTGGACAATTTTACACAGCCACATACCAACAAATGTTTTTAGCCCATTCACAAATGAGAAGAACACACCCAACTCCCTACAGATACTGACCCGAGGTGTGGATGACTGTGTCCAGAACTTGAATTCAGAACCCAATAGAACCTTGAATCCAGAACTTTAGGGCTTGTGTTCAGGTCACAGTTCTTACACAGAGTTCAGAGAGTTGACTGAAAATGTTTGTAATTAAGAAATGAATTTACCACCAGGTAAATCAGGTCCTGGTTCTGGAAGCAAGTTCTTGTTTAGTCGCTGTTCTCTCGTGGTTCAGAGCGAGCCGAGAGGGACTAAACCGTGGCGTGTAAACCTTGCAGAGCGCTGATTGTCCAGAGAGAGTCGTCCCTCTACACGACACAATGCAGACATCCAGCACCAACTCTCCATCTGTAAAATCTCCAGCTGCAGCAGAGATCAGGTTTGTTTTTATCCGACTCATGACGGCAGCTCGTAAAACTGGCTTCTTCTTTAGTCCATGGTCTCTCGGGGTTCCAAGCCAAGGTGGTCTTTTGAAGCGGTTCAAATGCTCCTTGGATCAGTGTCTGACAAAAGAATCCAATGAGAACTGGACGCTGCAACAACATGTGTTCAATACACGATGAGTAAACAACGCTTAACGTTACTGCCTCCGTTGTTGTGGTTACCAAAGCCTGCTGTTCCCATTATAGTTGGAGTTTTGAGATGACACTGGAAACATTTCACTATGGTAGTGAAATATTAACTACGGACCAGGGGCTAAATAGAGGGTAGAGTCTAGTAACGTAGGTACCATGCAGTGGACAAGTGCTGTTTAAGAAACTGTGGTTTGTAAAGTTTAAGCTTTTGAGACTGTCCCTTACACAAAAGCGAGAGTGATCTGAGGCTATAACCAAGAGAGAGACTTATGGACTTCACAGTGTTCACTGATCTCCTTCATAGAGATGTATCCACTCAGTCAAAATTACACCCACATTTTCCAACAATTACCAGGTTCCAGGGGCACAGCTGTGCCCTGTAAAGTATGACTTCAGTCACTATGCTTTAATCCCTCTCTCCTTTCCCTTCACTCTCACTTTCTCCCTAAGCCCCACCCTCCCTCTCTCATCCTCCCAGCGCACTTCTTAATTAGCTAATCTGGTGAGCTGTGATTGCACGCGCCGGAAAAGCTAACGTTCCGGCACCGGGAAAGGCAACGGGAGATTACGGAAGACGTCGTCTATCAGCACAAGTCACTTCTGCAGCCCACGCAGAGTTCAGAGCCATTGCCGCCTTAATTAAGCCAGCTTCCTGTCCCGGCAGGTTAATTAGGGTTAAGGCATAATTAGGACAAGAGTGGGAAAAAAAACAGTATGGTACCCAGAGAGATTCTGTGTAATCCGTCAGAACTTTTCATGATTCTTTTGGGTCCCACAGGTGTGGTTCTTTCCATTGTCCATAGCCGTGACAACAATGTTTCAGACTCAAAAGCCTTTGTCAGACCGGCTTTACCTCTCCCTGGAGTGCCCACCTGTACAAAATTGGAAATTCTCTAGGACTGTGGTGTCAACAATGAGAATGTCCTTGACATCCAACAAAGAAGCAATTCACAGCTTTTATTGCATCAACAAATACACAAACTTCAATTCCCTAACTCTGTGGGAAAGTAGGTTGAGATGCTAGTTAAAGCAGAAAGCTGTCATGAACAAATACTGTTTGTCCATCTGTTGCACTCCAGAATTTCTTAGCCACCTGTCACACTGTTCTATAATTGTCCACCAACTAAAATGTCCAGCATCTTGTGTCCACTGATGAAGGACTAGAAGATGACCAACATAAACCATGCAGCGACAGATGTGCTTCTGTCTCTGCCTTCACATCTACAAGGTGGACCAATGAGGTAGGAGTGTCTCAGAGAGTGCACAGTGAGTGGACACAGGGTTTAAAAACTTGAGCAGCACCTGCTGTGTCTGATCTACTCTGCTAGAGTAAGTTTCTTTGCATCACCTGAAAATAATCCTTTAATTGCTGTATAACATTATAAATTAACCTTGGGGGGTTTGTTTTCCCCCGTAACTCTTCAATATCCTGTGCCCACTCTGAGCTTGTCCACTGTCACCTGACCCAGGTTGCTGTAACCTGTAGGCAGACTGGGAGTGTACTGGATCTAAGTGCAGCAAAGTAACTAGCAACATATGACCCTTGACTCACCGGCACTAAATGAGCACCAGAGTGGTGTTAGCATGGTGAAAATGTCAGTTCCTGGAAACATGTCGCCAAGCAGCCGTTCTGCCTTCTAAACAAATTGCACCCACTTTCATAGCAGCGAACATGACCTGCCAACGTCCCTGCGACAAATTGGAATTGATTCACGCCTTGCCAGGGATTTCTGGGGTTGCGACCCTGCGATGCTTAAGAAACGTCTCGCCTGCCATTAGCATTCAGGCCAACAGCAGCTTGGGCCAGCAGCTTTTCTCCCACCATGAATAAAATCAATCACTATTTATTCCTCTTTTCTCTCGTTATTTGACCCAGCGGGGGCTGGCGTTTTAATAGAAAAACATGGCAACATCAACGCTGTCATTTAAGAAAACACAGACTTCCAGAGGAGTCCCCAGTTAACAGGTCAAGTTTGTTTGCTGGAGGACCTAGACATGGAACTGGATTGCTTTGGTTTGTTTTTTTTTTGTGCAGGATTCAAAGTGAACAAGAAATTTCCACAGATGAAGATTGAGACAAACAGCTATAGTTTAAACTCTCAAAGCCCTAATGGCGTTTGACTGCCTTTTAACTGCCTCCTATTAAATTCAGTTGAATTGTTTCTCACCTGGTGTGGCACAGGGTTGGCACAACAGGTAGAGAGTCTGAGTCAGACAGCTCCAGGGTCCTGGGGTTTTGGGTTTGAGGAGTTTGGGTCTGTGAGAAGTTTGGTGTCTGGATGATAACCTCAAATAATATTGGACTGTCTCAAGGAGAGATGTGGAAAGGGATAACCCACACATTCCCACACACACAATACACAATCGCTGGAATAATGGGATTCTGTTTTCTATTCAATTTTTAAGCAAATAATCGCAGATAAACAGCTTTTTTTAAAATGGACTTTCTCAGGTTTCTAAGACTTTTGCAACATATTGTAGATAAAGACACAAGTTGGATACAGAAAGTCCTGACAAAAGGTGTTGACAACTTGCTGTCATTTTCTGTTAAATCTGTTTTGATTGTTGCTGGATTTCCTGACACTGAAGAATGGCCAGAGATGACAAATGGTATGTGGCCACTGACTAATTTAGCACACTTGGTAAAAACATGTGTAATCACCTCGTCTCATGTACATAATTATATACAACATATGAAATGTATATCACCATGACAATATCTCGTCTCTGTTGGAGGATAATAGTGGAAACAGATCAAAGCCAAACATAGCAGGACTATAATTGTATGTACTTATGTATGCATCTGCCTCATTATGATCATTTACTTTGGAGTTGACCAATGGAGTTAGCAAAAAAATAAAAAAGAAGCAATCTACATTTACTGAAGCAGGAAGCATCAGGGACTACATCTAAGAACACACACAGGCTGTTTCTGCAGATGGTGTGGGTCTCGGTTCAACAGAATTAGACTGAAGGTCCCGTACAGGCTCTGCACGCAGTGTTTAGCGTGGGCTAGTGACGGAAAAGTAAAACCCGCATTCGAAAATCTGTACGGCAAGCCATAACGCCCATACAAACTGTTTTCAAAGGCAACTTAAAGGAACTGCATAGGCGGTGCATTCTCGCTAATTATGATTAGAATTAATCACCAGTGTTTTAACTGGTTGCATTTGTAAACAAACCTTTATCGTCTTTCATTGTTGTTGTTGTTGTTGTTGCTACATATTATCACGACAACTCCCTCAAACCCAGGTCACAATCTCCTTCCCACCTTTATTTTCCGCTCAGCTATCGGAACAGGGCTTTTCCCACTCTTTCCCTCATAACTCCACTGTAAAACATCTCCCCCTGCACCACTCACTTTATTATAGTTCATAATTCTGTGTGTGTTTCTAAAAGGAGGAAGAGGAGTGTGAGCAGTTTAACTGGACCTCCTTGCTGCTTTACTGAGTCGACTGTGCAGCAGAATAACAATCAGACCAGGTGTGGTCGGCAAATCCTACAGAATATTATACTTAATCCTTATCCAGGGTCCTGCACTGACCTTCAGAGAGAGAGAGAGAGAGAGAGAGCGCTTTTCCTTAGCACCTCCAGCTATCTGCTTCATAGAAGGTTAGGGATGGACAGCTCAAAGTGTGTGTGTGTGTGTGTGTGTGTGTGTGTGTGTTGTAAACAGTGATAAGCTGTGAAGTCACATCACGGTGTGCAGCAGTCAGCCAGCAGCTAAAAATCAAGCTGTTGCTAAAAGACAAACATAAACACATTGTTGAGGTCATTGCTTTATAAACATCCCTGTTTTACAGATGTGTCTGGACACATCTGTATCAACTGGACAAGAATAATACACTACAGGGTGGGTCATTTATATGGATACACCTTAATAAAATGGGAATGGTTGGTGATATTAACTTCCTGTCTGTGGCACATTAGTATATGGGAGGGGGGGGGGGTCTTTCCAAGACGGGTGGTGAACATGGCGGCCTGAACTACGGATACTGGAAGCAGTGTGTGAAGAGTGGGAGAAGAGGTTTGCATTGACAATCCAACACAATGGGCAGCACTTTGAACACATTTTATAAGAGGTCGGAAACTTGTAAATAACTCATGAAAGAATAAAGTAACGTTTGATGTGTTTGATGTGTCACATGACCCTCTTCCCATTGAAAAAACAAAAGTTGGATCCAAAATGGCCAACTTCAAAATGGCCGCCATGGTCACCACCCATCTTGAAAAGTTTCCCCCTCCAGTATACTAATGTGCCACAAACAGGAAGTTAATATCACCAAACATTCCCATTTTATTAAGGTGTATCCATATAAAAGGCCCACCCTGTACTTCTTTCTTACCTTGTATAGAGTTAAGTAGTAAGTGCATTAAATGTCATCACAATAAAATGTTATGCTTTTTTTGTTTGTTTGTTTTTATTACTATGGCTAATTTTGTTAATATTTTATTATTATTATTATTTACATTTTTTATGGGAACACACAGGTTGTCACTATATTAATATACACATTATTATCCTCATCACTTACTTGAATACATGCAGTGTATCTTATAAGGATGTGGACAATGAAGCATGCATATAATGTCAAAAAATAATAATTAAAATGTCCTATACGGTTACATCATTGTCCACTGAAGGTACGGACATTGTAAATGTCCTTTCAAAGGTCCAGCAGTGGTCTAAATGTCCAGTTGTGGATCTTGTGGACCTTGATGGTCCATTAGATTCTCTTCTCTAAAAGGGAAGTTGGGTGTGTGTACACTTACTGATAGTGTTTTAATAATAGTAAAAAATAAAGTAATCATAATAATATAGTTGTTCTATATAATTAACTGTAATTAAAATAATACATAGTACAATTATATTCCAAAATTAAAAGGACTGAAACATAACCCTGTGGGTGTTAAAGCAAAGTGAGAGTGAAAGGTATAGCACCACAGGGATAGGTTTTTGACAGAGTACAAAAACCCAACTGTGCCTTTATTTTTGGACATAGTTGGTGGAGAATTGATTCTGATTGGTCACTGTGGGCCCTGTGGTCATTGTGAATGCACAACGGTCTCTAATCACTGACTAATGGCTGAGTCACATCATTTACCCCAGTGCAAAATAAACACTGGCTGGTTGCGCAATGGCTGACATGCTGATATTAATGGAAGAACACTTCTTGGGAAATAGTTACCCCTCCAGTGATGGTGCTTTTCTTCCTCACAGACATGGTTCCTTTCATTGGATCTCCATATGAATGAAAGACTCAATCTATGATTAAATATTATATAATGTATTTATAATGAATGATTAGCATGTATTCACAGACATGTTTATTCCAAACAGGAACTCTAGGGTAATGGTTTGTACATAGTACACTGTCATAATACAAATGTCACTGTGGCAGTAATATTAAGATGTATGTTTCAGTTCCTTTATATGGGGAACATATTTGTACCATATTTCAAAATACCTGTAGATTTTAAAGTTGTGTTGATTTCAAAATCCCCAATTCAACTCCAGGACTTATATATTATACTATATTATATTATCATTATCATTATCTGTAAGCGCTTATCCAGTTCAGGGTCGCGGTAGGTCCAGAGCCTACCTGGAATCATTGGGCGTAAGGCGGGAATACACCCTGGAGGGGGCGCCAGTCCTTCAAAGGGCAACACAGACACAAACACTCACACCTACGGATACTTTTGAGTCGCCAATCCACCTACCAACGTGTGTTTTTGGACTGTGGGAGGAAAGCGGAGCACCCGGAGGAAACCCACGCAGACACAGGGAGAACACACCACACTCCTCACAGACAGTCACCCGGAGGAAACCCACGCAGACACAGGGAGAACACACCACACTCCTCACAGACTGTCACCAGGAGGAAACCCACGCAGACACGGGGAGAACACACCAACTCCTCACAGACAGTCACCCGGAGGAAACCCACGCAGACACGGGGAGAACACACCAACTCCTCACAGACAGTCACCCGGAGGAAACCCACGCAGACACGGGGAGAACACACCAACTCCTCACAGACAGTCACCCGGAGGAAACCCACGCAGACACGGGGAGAACACACCAACTCCTCACAGACAGTCACCTGGAGGAAACCCGCGCAGACACGGGGAGAACACACCAACTCCTCACAGACAGTCACCCGGAGGAAACCCATGCAGACACGGGGAGAACACACCAACTCCTCACAGACAGTCACTCGGAGCGGGAATCGAATCCACAACCTCCAGGCCCCTGGAGCTGTGTGACTGTGACACTACCTGCTGCACCACCGTGCCGCCCTATATTATATTATATTATATTATATTTATGTGATGACTAATGTTTATCCCCAATCACATGGGGTTTTTGCATTTTCCTTCACCTTGCAAAGTGGGCGTGGCTGCAAGGAGTAAAGAGTCCTCTATTTTGGTTCAGCTGTTTCATGTCTTAAGATGAGGACAATCCTGTACTTGAAATGGGTTTTCTGAAACCAGTATGGCTACTTTCCTGAAATAAAAGTGACTAAGACTCACCATTGAGGGTCCCACCACAGTGATAGCTTTCTGTGGCCTGTTGGAGGAAACAGGAGCACCTGGATGAAACCCATAAAGACACAGGGAGAACACACCAAGCTCCTTACTGAGGAACTGGAGATCCTGGAGCTAGCTGCAGTGCCACCATTCCCAGCTTTTGTTAAAAACAGTAAAGACAAACTGAAGACCGGTCGAGTGTGTAGCAGTTACCCATCGACTGGGAGACTGAACAACATATCAATGCTGCTGTTGCTGATTGTTTCGTAGTGAACGCTTGTGTTCAGACGCCCAGTGGAAATGGACGAGATCTGGACTCGCACGGCTGGCAGGTATTGATGGCGAGGTCGGCTGATAATTGGAGCCATGGCTTTTCAGTGCCGGAGGGTGTGAAAGGTTGGCTGCATTTCCTGACCTGCCCTGGAGAGAGTGACCAGATCAGAGAGAGAGAGAGAAAGAGAGAGAGACGTTCCTCATAGACAGAAGTGTCCTCCTGTTTCATCACCCCTCTGTGATACAATGTGTAGTGTTGTGCATGAGCTGCCTGCCAAATAACACCTCATTAAAACCTTGTGTGTGTGTGTGAATGTGTGTGTGTGTATTTTAGTCTGAGACCCCCAGACCTAATCCCAATCCTCTCTTCACGGTCTGGTGCAGGCGTCCCTGTGGGCATTAAAAACAAGTATGAATTGGTGTGTGTGTGTGTGTGTGTGTATCTACTGTAAATACTCTTGCACTTCCAAAATGGGAAAGTGGCCCTAAACTTAGATTTTTCCAGTCTGCCTAGACACTATCCATAGAGAAGTCCAGGGCTGTGTTCCAAATGCACACTTAACTCTTACTAGTGTTTGAGTGTGTAGTACATAATATATTAAAAGTGCTAAAGTTGAGTATACTAAATAATGCACAGTGCACACTTAGAACCAATGGCTTTTTGAGTACAGTAACAATGGACACTGCTGTCATACAATCCAACGGGAAGTGGGAAGGGATGCTTCTCAAGTCTGGAAAAGTTTGGCTCTGTCCTATATACTGCCCTGTTCTCTAAATAGTGCAATTCATAGATTATAAACTCATACTTCTACACGCCAAGAGCACACTAAATATTGGACAAATACAGTGAACTTATCAAATCTTGCTGCAGAAATCATTACTTTTTGACCTACACTATGCACCATATAGAGTGGATGAAGATTAGCATTTCAAAAAAAATAAATGACAGATAACGCTGCAGCTTGGTGTGATATGCAATGTCATAGCAACAGTTCATCACGTACTGTTAGTAAGATAACGGTGCGGTAATTTGTGCAGTAAATGCCAAACTCACACTATAAAGATTAGTAAATATATTCTGTATGGTATAAGGGGACAGAGTCAAGCTCAGGCATGAAGAAGTTTTGAGTATCGCTGAACTGTGACATAGTATTACCCTAATGGTCACAAAGCGTCATGACTTCTGGAACCTTTTCATATTCTTGACTGTACCGAGTAGCTGTTTTTGGCCCACTGAACATTCTGATCTTTCAGATGTGGGCATCTCTTAGCGAAAGCCCCCCAGTCCGAGGGTCAAGCTGTTTCTCAGAGCCAGTCAAAACCGGCGAGCTTCCAATCCGCTTCGTTCAAAAAGCTCCTTTCAGGGCGCATTGTGCTCTCTGACATCCTGATGGAATTACACAAAGGAACATTCATAAGAGCGGAGAAATAATCATTTGGTAGAGGACAGAGAGAGAGAAAATGGAGAGAAAGACAGAGGGGAAAAAAAACGAATGCAATCATATTCGCATTAGCACCAGGCATGGTGGGTAAAAAGCGAACGGCTGGACCTCTTTGTGTCCAGCTCTAATTATCCGTCATTTTCTCCTATTCGTTTTCCCCCTGTTTTTTCCTCTTTCTACTGCTCACTCACTCAGTCTTTTTATTATTAGGACCCCATTCCAACCCTTCCAATTCCCCCACTTCCTCCACCACCACCACCACCACCTCCACCTCGTCCTCTGTGGCAGCGGGTCAAGCCTTCTTCCATCGTGTTGTAATTTCAGATCCGCGTGAGTGGTTTTGCAGTGAAATGGAAGGAGTATCCGTCACTGAACGCTCGTCTAATCTCCAGGGCAGGACTCCATGATCCTGCGGGAATGAGGTGAGCGTGAGGATGGTCATTAAAGGAATAGACAGGTGAAAAATCGGACTTACCCAACTGTTCTCAATGTTCCTATCATTGTAGACTGAATGGACAAAGTCAGCTGGACAGGATTGATGCCTGAAGTTCACTTCTTTACAAGTCAAGTCTAGGTGAGCCTACTTGACCTTGTGAGGTCTGTAGTTAAAGGAGCTCTCATGGGATTAGCTGAACTCCATTCACGACCTGAATGCCTCTGCAACTAAAAGACCATTCCCTGGATTCCTGCAATCTGTACAAAATATGATTTCCCCTTCTTGGATACAGAAGGGAAGAGGAATCATCCGCGAAACTGCCCTTATACCTAATCCTTACCATAACCCTAAACAGAAACTTTCACTGGGTCTTCAATAAAAAAAATGGTTCTATAGAGAACCACAAACATTTATAAGCTTAAATGATTCTTTCTACCATCAAAGTGTTCTTTCGGTTGATGTAGAATCCTAAAAATATATATAGCTCCATTCTGATAGTGATTCTATACAACACTCAAAAAAGGGTTACAGAATCCTTTAAGTTTGTTTCTTTGAGTGTTCAAGCTTCTCTTTAGAACCATTGTCTTTGCCAAAGAACCCTCGAAGAACCATAATATTTAAGAGTGTATAACCATGAGTCAAACCATCAGAAGAATTTACCCACATTTTGGGATTTACTTGGTATCTTAGACCCTTCAGTTACTCCAGAATGGGATCATATTTAAGTGTTAAAGGAAGTGTTATTTAATATGTTATTCCTATGTAACTCCACTTCTAAAACTAAGACAGATTTGGTCCAGAGTTTCACCTGCTGGAACACACCTGGCTCAGCCTGATGATTGGCTGTTGGGTTTAATGGGGTGTGCTGGAGTGTTCCACTGGGCTTTGTTAGAGCTGAGAAATTCAGGTCTACAGATGTAGAATGCGCTTAACAGCTGCAGCCAATGGCCTGCAAACAAACAGACGGTTGCTAAGTGTGTGTAAAAACAGAGAGAGTGAAACGAAGAACACTCAGTAAAGCATCTAAAAATCACTCTTAAGGTCTTACTCCCTCAAAACAAAATCAGGTAGCTATGTTTATGCTAAGTTTACGGCCTTTAAATCTGCACCAGAGAGAAATCATGGTGCTTTTCTACAGCGTGGAACCTACACGGCTTGGCTTCTTTGCTTTTCCACTGGCAAAATATAGTCCTGGTCCCTGGAACCAGGTTCTTTTTTTAGTCCTGAGCAGGTACTAAATCTTGATGTGTAACCCCCTGCCAAGCGTTGATTGGCCAAAGAGGTCTGTCAATCACCATGACATGCAGAGCTCCAGCATAATCTCACCACTTGTAAAATCTCAGTTACAGCAGCTTTCACATTTGTTTTTATCTGACCCACAACAGCAGCTCATAACTTGACCCCGAGGGGTTCTATAGAGGTTCAAACTCTCCTTGGGTCGGTGGCCAACGAAAATCTCCAGCGAAAGCCGATTGTGCAACAAGGAAAAACGATCTGTGAGAACCGGGGTGCGGAGCTGTATTCAGTCCAATAAACAAAAACAACACGCAAATACACAATTAGTAAACAGTGCCTAATGATACCGCCAATGTTCAAAGCCAGTGGTTCCAATTAGAGACAGGGTTATCAGTGTCATTTCACAGGGGGGCTGTGCTAGTGGAAATGTGACCATCTAAAAGTGAACCGAGTCGAGCCGATCCCATGCAGTGGAAAAGCACCATTACTTCAAAGTTATGTGTGTGTGTCAATATCATATCCATTTCTGGTAGAAAAACAACTGATTACAGTTATTCCTTTGATCTTATTTATGCATCTAAACAGGAATATGACGGTCACAGTCATATGATTAAGCACAAAGGACACAAGAAAGACCAGAAATGTCCACTCTATGTCCTTGCAATGGCTCACTTGAATGTGCTTGGTGAAAATGGGCCTTGGTAAGTGTGTGTGTGTGTAAATATACACCGTATGTGTGTGTGTGTGTGTATGTGTTTGCGGGGGTGTGGGGCGGTCAGTTTTCCTCCTGGTAGCTGTCAAATCTGCTGTGCATCAGGAAGGATATAACAGCCCCTGAAGCATCAACACATGAGCCCTGCTTTCCCCTTGGAGAGTCTGTGTACTTGAACATGGTCCTATAGCCCACAGCTCTCTACAGCATCAGTCACCAGAAACACACTCTAATACAGCACACAGCAACATTAGGACATGAGGATGCTTTTGTATGGGCCCCAAAGCTACAGGGGCCTACAAAGGCCACCTTTCTTCCAAATAAATTTGCCCTAGCTAAAATAAGTATAGACTTTCAAGACATTCATATGCAGCTATTGCATCACAGAAATGAGCACTGCAGATATTTATAACACTAGACTTCATAGATATTTTACAGACACTGTGTGAGCTCCTGTCCAGTGGTGGCGCTGTTGTATTAAATCCAAACAGATTGTTACTTCTGACACTGGAGACAACCATGAAACTTCATTTTAGAGCTAAGGGTTAGGCTTAAGATTAGGCTTAGTGTAAGGTTTTGGATCAGGTTTAGGGCAAATACAGGTTAGGCTTAGGATTAGGTTTCAAATTAGGCTTCGGTTTAAGGTAAGTTTGGGTTAGGATTAGGTTTAGAGTAATTTTTAGGTTTAGGGTAAGGATAAGGGGCAGGGTTAAGTTTAGGCTGAGGTTTAGGTTTAGGGTACCTCAATGTAACCTGTAAGGTCATGAAGAAGAACACAATTTTGTGCACTTTGTACAAATCCTGGGAATTGTGTTTTAGGGAAATTCATACAGACTCATTCCGAGACCGGGTTGGAGCCACATCATTTCCATCTTTCCTTCTGTTTTATCGGATCTGTATATCACACAGTAAGAATGGGATATCACCGGAGTGGCTGAATTTATGGAGAAGTCACTCTCTAAAGTATGTCATCAACAAGAGGGAGTAATATGACATCCCCCACCCCTCAACTATTTTGTGACAGTGTGTGTGTGTGTGTGTGTGTGTGCTCACAAGGGCCTTTTCATTCAAGATCTTATTTTCTTGTCCATTTTCTGAAAATGGGAAACACCTGCTGCTGTTTTTGACCATGAAATCTGCACACCTGCTTGTGCAGGTGTGTGTGTGTGTGTGTGTGTGCGCACACACGTGTGTGCATAAAGGTCAGACGCTGTTTTGAGCAGAATGTCAGCTGTCCATCTCTCAGTTTGATTTTCTCATAACCTACAAAAATAAATATCATGCGCTTTCAACACACACACACACACACATTTAAATGCCTCCAGTCCCAAAGGGTCTGATGTCAGGAGTCATAAGTTGGGGAAATAACAACTGAAAGATACTACAGCTACCAGCAAAGTCTCAGACATTCACAGGGGACTTTCACCCATTTTCCAGAATTTCCCCATATTTTGTTCATTAATTATTCTGTAACTCCTTTCTCTTTATTAGGATCAATGTGGGTCCAAGAGGCTACTCTGGACAGGGCACCAGTCCATCACAGGACATCACACACACTGAGCCAGTGTGCACCTACAAAATGTCAACATCAGTTAGTAGCTTCAGATAAAATATGAGACGATTTTCACAAGATTTATGGATCTGTGTTTTATCTGGAATTGCTCTACGATTAATGCTAACCTTGTATTGGAAACCCCATATGAAAGCTAGTAGAAATGTATTCATCTTCCTTTATTTTTATTATCGCCTTTTAACAGTTTCAGCCCAAGCTCTGAGGATTAAAACATATCTTTTGTTTGTAACCTTGTTTTCAGCTGCTTTATTATTTTTTCATCTCTCCCCCTGGTTGTGCTGTCTGGCGCTGAGCGTGATGTATGTTCCAGAGCAACAGGAGGGATTGTGGGTAAGAGAGGCCGACTCAAACTGCAGCTCCCCTGGACTCGGCTAATGAGGCGAGATGATGAAAGTTGTACCAATTCACTCCATTGTACCCCCCCCCCCTCCCAAAAAAAACTTTATCTCTCTCTCTCTCTCTCTCTCTCTCTCACACACACACACACACACACACACACACACAAAACACAGATGGTGGATAGCTGAAAGATACCAAACTGTTTTCTCTTGAGAAATGATCACGAGACCGGTTTCTGAGTTACATATCCACAAGCTGGAGAACCTTCTAATCATCCCGATCTAGCTCTAGCACAGCATGCATGGGTGCAGACAGCCTTCAGGGGTCCATGGCTATTAACACCAGTTTTCTAACTTCATTATCTGTAAATAGGTAATTACACAAGACGTTGTGGCAATATATTTACTATATCAATTAGTTGTAACAAAGTTTTTGTACATTGTTTATTAGTTACTTCATAGTTATGATATAGTTATTTTCACCTAGAGAGATAAAGTCATGTCAAAGGATTAATCTATATTCAGTCAACTCTAAACATGGCAAAATCCAATTACGTATCTCATCATCTCCATCCATCTTGTGGCTACTCATTCACGATCGGAGGCTGATGGATGGAAAACAACGACCTGCTAATGGCTTTGTGCGTCGAGTTAATGAGAGAAAAATATACTGCGATAAAGACAGATGATCCCTAATTGGATGGAGACTAAATGGGGCTTCACCTATTTGTGCCAACGTTCATTTGTTTACGACCCTAACATGGGCTTGTTAGCTGGAGAGGTTTTGATTACATGGCAGTGTGTGACTGATTATATCATTATTGGCTATAATTAAGAACAGATCATATACCTTAATAAGACTGTTGTCCTTGGTTATAATAGTGTGTGTGTGGGTGTGTGTGTGTGTTAGCGTGTACTAGGTTTCACTCATGGCAGGGACCCAAAGCTGTTTACACACATTCAGTGTCTTCTATGCAGAGACCGAGCTTGTCCTCACAACAAAAAAGTATGACCTTATAAGCTAAAAGTCAAGTTAGTATAAGAGTTAAGGTTAGGTTTAGGCCAGTATTAGTTATGGTTAAGGTTAGATCAAGTGTAACGTGGAGTTTGGATTAAAATTTGAATTAGGGTAAAGAGTTAAAGTTAATGTAAAAAAACTAGTAGTTATGGTCATGATTAAATTTAGGGTAAGTGTCCACCAAATGGCAAGTCAATGGAATGTCCCCATAATGCATGGAAACCAGTGTGTTTTCACTCAAAAAAAAAAATGTTTTTTTTTAATGACATTTGCTTAGATAGTTTTTATTTCTCAGAAGTGATTAAGACCTGCGAGTGCTGAGAAATCTTGACACCATAATATTTTCAATATTTTCTAATCTATAAACTAACAATTAAATTAGTTGAAAGCAGCCTAAAAAAAACATACTGGCCTTCTCCTTAAATGAAGGAGAGCCTAGTACCCTGCAGACCCCAAACTACCAAGGATGGCAGCCCTTAAGTGAGAGAATGCCTCGCACTTCCAAAAGACATCTATCAGTTCACCAGAGGTGGGATATGAACATGATTTGCTCTACATCATGGACCATTTGTGGCAATTCACACATCTCCTCTGACCAGGTGATGATGGTCTCTCAAGATTTCATGTTCTTGATTCTACAGGGTGCGAGTTATTCTTGTTTCCAGACTGATCCCAGACGAGCCCCCAACAGTCCATTGATTTCAGAGATCTGGGCAGTGGTCAGTAAACATCATATTTTCTCTAAATTATTTTGGTGTGTGTATTCAAGCAACTTTCCTGATCCTATTCCTGAAGTCCAGAAATCCCGGACAAGCCCCCAATCTGTTGGGGCAAAGTTTCTTACTGCATTAACCTTTAAATGCAGATGTTAGGGAAGTCATGGCACTTTACCACTTTATCTGAGCCACCCAAATACACAGTCTCTGTATATGACCCTCTGTTAAGTTATTGATTACACACAGTACATCTCTGCATCCATCCGTCATACATAAGCATTTATGTACATGCAAATAACTGCACTGATTTGCACATTCTTACTATGCAGATTACATTTTCCAATTAATAATCAGAGCTATTTCATGATCTAAAGCATGTTTAAAGCAAGTCTTGGTTTCTCTTCCAGATTTACACCCAAAAAGAGGAACTTACCACTGAAATAAGTTTTCTGGGACCTTGCCCCTGCATACACATACACACACTCTTGACAAAACCTGTCTCAAAACATGCTTAGTACCTATTTGTAAGGTGGTATTTTTGCCATATAACAGGTGCCAGTTAAAAATGGGAAGAGCTTTTATCTTACAAATATCCTTTTCACAGACTTCAATGTCCATGTTTGTCCTGCAGGTTTACAAATGACCACAGATCAAGCCTCTCTTTGAGTTAGAGCCACTGCTCTATCATTTCACAACTCAAGTGTCATACACATGAATGCTATACGACACAAAGGAGGATGGGCAAAAAAGAGAGAAAGGGTGTGTGTGTGTTAAAGAGAGAGTGAGCGGTAGTACATATTGGATCCTGATATGCTCAGTGCCAAGAGATGAGCTGCAGAAGAAGACTGTGCTTTTATTAAAAGGTCTTATGTAGAGAGAAGAAAAGAAAGGAAAAAAAAGCACTGAAATTAAAGGGTGGAGAATGAGGTACTGGGGATTTTTTAAAGTAGAAAAGAAGATGGAGTGCATTTTATCCTTCACATCCCATAAAATCTCACAAGAGTGTGTGAGAGAGAGGTGGAGGAGAGAGACGGTGGGTGAGTGCTGAACGCTGCAGAGGAATCTGTATAGAAAAAGAGGCTTTTAGGCAGAGAGGAGGGTAGAGTGTGTGGAGTGTGTAGAGCATGCTGTTGGAGAGTGTGTGTTGGAGAGGTGTTGAAATGCTATATTGGCTGCAGCCTCAAAGTCCCAGATCCTTTCAAGCAAAACTGCTGGGGCTGTACAAGAGTGAAACTAGTCAGAAAAAGCTGGCCTTAAAACTCTGGACCTCACAAGTTCCCTGTAAGAATTCTCAGAACTGTGGTCCACAGGAAAATACATTATTAGTTCCAATAGATGTGTTCCTTGTTGAAGATTTGTTGACCTTTTAGAGATGACCTCCTGGCTTCTGACCACCAAGTGATCAGAGAGCGAGACCCCTTTGACCGTTGCCGTTCTTAACCATAGTGATTCAGGGTTATTAGTTATTTGATTGACAGGTATATCTCACTGATGAGGACCTGAGCAGTGTCCATGGATCGATGACCTTCTCCTGCAATATTCTGCAATGCACTAGACCAGGTGAAAGATTGCACCCTCCAGACTGAAGGTATGCTTTTCGTAATCTTAAAAGTTTTTCACAGCTTTCTCCCCAATAAAATCCAAGACACTCCCCTCATCACACCAAAATGCCACCAAGCTGGGAGTGAGAGGTGTGTGAGGCATGTGAAGCCAATGTGTGTTGTGGGTGGCACAGACATACAAAAAAGTAGTGCCACTGCAACATAGCTCCAAGGTTTGTGGGTGTAACTACTACTTATTTTTGCAATATAGCCAACAGAGCTCTACTGGACAGCTCAGTACATATGCCAGCTAACAGATACCCATGCTGGCCCATATTGAGAGAAGATAGCAACATCATAGCCACCCAGAGAAAACAAGGCCTATTGGGCATTCTTAGATTCCAAGCCTGGGATAGCTGAGCTTTTCATAAACATCGATATTATGATCCAAATCTGTTTCTTGAAAAATGTGCACAACTGTCCTGTCACCCATCTGTCAAATGGTGAGATACATTAAATATAGTAAATTAACTTGTATATCTCTAACTTTAGTCAAGTCATAATCAGTCATCTCCAGTTCCTGAAAGCGCAGAATGCCCCCAGCTTCAGTAGAGTGGAGACAAACATGAATCCTCAGGGAAAACTAAGGCTAACCCTGCTTCTTTTCAAACTGCTGTGAACACAATACTAACTCTAAGGAGAATGCAAACTGTCCAGACTTGTCACATCAGCTGACAAACACTGGTGATGTTTAGCACAATGAGCAAAAAACTGGGAAAGAGGGGGCCATTCAAGCCGTCCAGAGGAACGGGGGAATTGTGCACTTTAAAACTCCCAACCTTGCTAAGATCTCCAAGGTCATTGGATCATTGGAGCGAAATTGTCCAGGGCCAAATTATGATCATCACTAGGGTTGGTGGTATAATGGTAATAACATACACTGCAGTATACCACAACAAGGACAGTATTACAAAGTTATGACGTGAGTGGTGTGTCCAGTTTCTGTTCTGCTCATTGTCAAATGAACTCATTCACAAAAGCCACAGGTAGGGGGTGCTCTGGGAGCTCACTGACTGATGATGTCATGTGTTAAAAGAGTGGGGGGGAAAAACAAGCCCATTAGGCCATTGCACTTTTGACTTCATATTTGGTCATCCAGAAGGCATCTGTTCAGGGGAGTCCATGGTTGTTTCAGCATGACAAAACCAAGCAATATTCCATGTTAAAAGAACACAATCTAGAATCCCTATAGAAGAATGAACTCTTTACGTTTATGGCTTTTGGTGCTCCTGTTTGAGGAAGTACTCCCCCCATCTGCCATGTGGACGGCAGCATTTTTATCCACTATCCAACCACTCCAGATCCAGTCCTATGATGTTTCTCGTGAAACCTCTGCTTCAGGTGAATCTCAAACTCATCACCTTGGCATGGCTTGACTTGTACTGCTATATAAGTACCACATACTGGGCAACTTGAGCACTGGACACCGGCTATAGTCGACACACAAGACCCACAGGGAGTTCTCCTGACTTTCCCGATTACCGTTCCAGTCCTGAAAGCAGTGTGTGAGTGTGTGTGGAGGTTAGGGAAGGACTGTGGTGCTGACAGTCGCTCAGACGTGAGAATAACTCTAATGACCGAGCCAGAAGGAGCACAGCAGGTCATGGCCTTTTATTCCATCACTCTCAACCTCCCTCGTCTCCATTCCCTCTCAGCCTCAACGTTTCCCCTCCCTCTTTCACCTCCCCTGGCTCTCTGTCTCTCAGACACTTCTCCCCTCCATACACACAGCTGTCCCTTTCACTGAGCTCAGCTTGAGATTATTAGAGAGCTGTAATAAAACTGACGGCGGGCCGAGAGTGACCCGTCTGGGCCGATTTACTCCGGGTTAAACACGTCTCCCCTCAGGCTTCTGTGCAGCATTAGAGAAGTGTGGCTTTTGGCTAAAACTTAGAACCACTGATTAGTGTGTAAAAGTGTTGTAATCTGACACTAATGATGTACAACTTCACCGATTTCAAGGTATTCATATGAAGCAGAAGGAGCTTGTCCAGAATAAGATCACTAGATTAGAAAATCAAGTTAATACCCAGAAAAAAAGGAAAATTAATTAATTAATTCATTAATTCATTCATTGTGGGCGGCACGGTGGCGCAGCAGGTAGTGTCGCAGTCAACAGCTCCAGGGGCTTAGAGGTTGTGGGTTCGATTCCCGCTCCGGGTGACTGTCTGTGAGGAGTTGGTGTGTTCTCCCCGTGTCCGCATGGGTTTCCTCCGGGTGCTCCGGTTTCCTCCCACAGTCCAAAAACACATGATGCAGGTGGATTGGCGACTCAAAAGTGTCCGAGGGTGTGAGTGAATGTGTGTGTGTGTGTGTCTGTGTTGCCCTGTGAAGGACTGGCACCCACTCCAGGGTGTATTCCCACCTTGCGCCCAGTGATTCCAGGTAGGCTCCGGACCCACCGCGACCCTGAATTGGATAAGCGTTTACAGATAATGAATGAATGAATGAATAAATTCATTCATTGTCTGAAACCACTTATCCAGTTCAGGGTCAGGGTGGGTCCGGAGCCTACCCGGAATCACTGGGCGCAAGGAAGGAACACATCCCACTCACACCTACAGACATATACTCACACACCTATATACTCATACCCAAAATAACTGTTGTAAATATAACTTTTTAAAAAATAAATTATAATATGCATTGAAAACTTTGTGGAAATTGTAGGCATTGAAGGATTGGATTCTCCCTTCATTTGCCTCACAGTGTTTTGCTCCACTGCCTCCACTACCTGTCTATTTTAAGAATCTGTTATATGAGATCATTCCACTATGTCTACATATAGTGCAACATCTACAGATCATTCTTAGTATTATTGGTATTATAACATACTACCTGTAGCTTTAAAATAACAGTACTTTGACCTCCCACTCATGAATTGTAAAATCTCTCGAGCAGTGTATCATTCCCCCAACACTAAAATAAAATGTACGCTCAAGTCTGTAAGATCATTCCTATGAAAGAAGCTGGTTAGCTGGATTTCACACTACAGGTTGACCATATGGCAACAAATATTGGGAAATGAAGCAGCCCTGGAATAACTAACCCATTCCAGCATGAAATTCCCATTTGCCAACTGTATGACTCACTTCCGGACCAAAGCACTGTTCCTTTCCGGCTCCATTCTTATGACTGCTCTGCCGCGTCCCACCAATTCATCTCCACTTAACACAATTAGAGCAGACCGTCAAGCCAATTATCAATGACAGAGCCTAATTACAGGGGATGAAGTGGAGGAGTGTGATCACTGATTCAGCAGGTCCCTACCGTCCTGTCTCCTGTGACGGGGGACGTTTGTCTTAATGAGGCACCCAGACAAGAACGAGCTGCTAAAAGACAGACGAGACAGATACAAGATTTCTGTCAAATGATCTGGAGTTTAGGCGTAACTATGCCTGGATGATTTGAAAGGAATCAGATACTGGGGTTATTTCTTACAGTTTGGAGATTCAAGGACTTCAATGTGCTTCATTTTTAGTCGTTAATGTCAATCACAGTTAATTCTGATGTCCTTAAAGAAGGCATATACTCCCTCTCCAGTTCTGGTTCATAATAAAATATTTTGCTTTGGTCAAAACCCCACAAACCCCTCAGCAGCAATCTCCCCCTG
This sequence comes from Hoplias malabaricus, assembly GCF_029633855.1. Taxonomy (NCBI): domain Eukaryota; kingdom Metazoa; phylum Chordata; class Actinopteri; order Characiformes; family Erythrinidae; genus Hoplias; species Hoplias malabaricus. Next base: position 33,704,527 of record NC_089814.1, on the reverse strand, counting down.
TCTAAATAGCCCTGTTCAGAACAGGCACATTTAGCACATGTTCCTTTAAATGATAATAAGTCCCTCGCTGTTCACCCAGAGCTGAGTGCACAGTGTTTTAGCCAAGTTTTTTCAGTTCTCTTTCTCCATTCTCATTTTTTCTATGTTTCTACTCAGTGCTCTTATTTCTCAGTGCTCATTGTGTCTGTTGTATAATATTTAACCTCGTTTTTGCGCTCCCTCAGAAATGTGGGTCCAGTGCTGTGATTGGACAGACTCAGATGAGGGGGCGGGCAATTCTGCACTTGACGTCAGAAGCAGCACAACATCAGAATTGTTGTCATTTTTCAGGACTCCAAAGCCTCACATTTATATGCTACTGCACTATATATTTTTATATTATGTCCCCTATACAAATATACAACTGGACTGCAGTAGCACCACACAGAGGAGCGCTTGTGGAGTTAATGTTTCGTCATTCACATCTGGTGGTCAGCATTGGTTAGCACTGTTGCTAAGAAGTAGAACATAGCATAAAAGAGGAATGTACCAAGAACAGAACTCTGGGGCACCCCTAAAAATGTGCTAGACATGCTCCGGCTGAAAGATAATTAAACCTATGAAGCACTTTTCTTATAGAGAGAGGTCTGTGGAGAACTGGAGTAGATAATGCTAATGTGGTCAGCAGTTACGTTGTGTCCACATGACACCGTGTGGACAGAGTGGAGGTGAATATACTAATGTAAATTTGTAAACAAAAACCAAATTGAAGCTAACAAAAGCACGTCCACTTTAAATCCTTAAAGGTAGGTGTGTGAAATCACATTCACAGTAAACTCCCAAGTGTTTATTCAAGCGCTGGACACAGTAATGGACATTAAAAGACTGAATTAAGCACTGGGGATTTTACTGGGTTTACACTCCACTTCCTCCTCTCAACACTGGAACAACACTTCACTTAATTCTCTAGGATTCTCCTGAGAGAGTAGCCTGCAAAAGCCTGAGACAATTCCCCCTTCATTTCATTTCATTTACATGAAAAGATTTTCCTATTTGAAGATATTTCTGTCAATCCACAAGCCTGAAGGAAAGCGTGCTCTCCCTGTGTCTGTGTGGGTTTCCTCCAGGTGCTTTAATTTCCTCCCACTTTTAGTTTAAGTTCAATATTGGTCAATAGACCAATTAGAAACGGAACTATCAATTTCTGGTGTTGCCTTTTTTTGCATATCTCCATCATATTTTGTCTTACTGTGAAACAAAAAAGAAGGATGGAATCAGCAGACAGCCTATGCCGAGCAGACTGTTGGAAGTGAGAGGGGCCAAGAGAAGCTGAAAGAGAAACCGACATATAAACTCACACACTTCTTTGATTGTGTAAACAAACTGCCTTGAAGTGCCGCAGTGCTGAACAGATAAGACCACATGTGATTTTGAATTAAATAAGTCTATACGGCTGCATTTACAAAAGGAAAATTCGCAATGTTCTCATCTTTCATGACATACAGGTGTTAGACAATGAAAGTGAAACACCTGTCATTGTAGTGTGGGAGGTGTCATGGCTAAATTGGAGCAGCCTGGTGGCCAATCTTCATTAACTGCACATTGCACCAGTGAGACCATGTGCATCCAATGGTTCAAACATTGTGTCCTGAAGGTGGTGCCGTGTATCAGGACGACAATGCACCAATACACACAGCGAGACTGGTGACAGATTGGTTTGATGAACATGAAAGTGAAGTTGAACATCTCCCATGGCCTGCACAGTCACCAGATCTAAATATTATTGAGCCACTTTGGGGTGCTTTGGAGGAGCGAGTCAGGGAACGTTTTCCTCCACCAGCATCACATAGTGACCTGGCCACTATCCTGCAAGAAGAATGGCTTCAAATCCCTCTGACCACTGTGCAGGACTTGTGTATGTCATTCCCAAGACAAATTTTTGCTTTATTCGCCGCAAAAGGAGGCCCTACACCACACTAATAAATTATTGTGGTCTAAAACCAGGTGTTTCAGTTTCATTGTCTAACCCCTGTATCCATATATATATATATATATATATAAATCCAGTCTTGAATACAGCATGTTGTGATAGTTGTTGCAAGTTACATTTTTTAATATTAGAATAGAATATTAGTTTTTCCATAACTGTGCAGCCCTAGTCAAAACACATGCGAAAACAACTTGGCCAAGGTGAAGCTTTTAGGGAGGATGACTGAATGATTATTGTGGAATTGAAATAAATGAAAAGTGGTCTCTGATTTTTTAAGGCCACGTAAAAGGACAGTGTCTCCATTTGTCCCTTTTGTCCTTTTTTAAGTCTTCCTCGCTGAACAAAGTAATGCTGTTCCAGAATGTTCTTTCTTTGAGATGTTTTTTGCCCCACAATGTACCCTCCTCCCAACTGTCCCCTTCCCTCCACCATCTTTTATGAGCTCTATCTTCATAGTGATGAACATAGAGACAAGCTTCTGTCTCCCCTCTCTTATTTCAATCATGAGGCCTGTGGGTTTGTGGGTAACAGCTCTAAATGACAGAGATGGAGAACGACAGACCAGGCCTGATGCTTGTGTTTGATGGGCCCCGTCCACCGCCAGCAAGATCATCAAATTCTAATATTCCTACATTCATTCAATGCCCGCCACGGAGACACAGGCTCTGGCTCATGGTTGAGGACATAAAATATGTATCTTGGTGATTTTTTATACATCAGTGAAGGGTGTTGCATTGAATATTTCAAATCGATTCTGGACAGACGGATAATAAAAAGTGCCCGTGATCGAAAAACGAAAGGAAGGCAAAACCTTGCTTCAAAGAGGCATTTGAATCCCATGCAGGTCCAAAGTACATAGCATGCCTTTCAAACACATACATAACATGCCTTTCAACCACAGGGACTTTTAAGCAAGTTCTCACTGGAGGAACCACAACCTAGGGGTCTTTTTAGCTCCTACTCCAATGGTGGAAACTTTCTGAAGTTATAAACGAAACCATAACTTTACTGGACAATTTCAGAACTTACCCCTGATCAAACATGACCTTAAAGCCACTTCCTCGTTTCTACACTCATGGTCCATTTTCTCAGCTCCACAGATCATATATGACCTCTAATTGTGTTGTGAGAAGGACTTAAGGAGATAGGCAATGAGCGCTGATACGAATGGATCAGACACAGCATGTGCCGCTAGAGTTTTTAAACCAACCAAAAACATTCAACCATCAGCATGGCATGCTACGGACAATGTCCTATAGACAGCATCCTGTGTCCACTGGTGTGTCTAACAGAGTCGACAGTGAGTGGACACAGGGTGTAAAAAATCCAACAGCCACTGCTGTGTCTGATCCACTCATACCAGTGCTCCAGAAGTCCCCACTTTGCTGGCCATTTGAAGAATCCAACTCTTTAGTTTTCACTCAAATACCACTGGAAAATGGATGAATATGGACACACTATAGTAGACATGTGACCATCCATAAACCATTAGGACTGCTCTGCTCTATCTTAAAGTGGCCCCTACTCTTGATCTGGCCCAGACCAATGCACCTAAAAAGAAAACAACCTGGTAGACATGCTGAGAGGGTCCTGCTGGACGGAGGACACAAAACCAATATTGAAAATACATTCCATTACTCACTACATTAAGGGTCCTGCCCTGGCTGGGGCTAGTCTGGAAAGATTAAAGCCCGTTTTCAGCAGTGAATCCCTGCAGCTCGGTAATGAAGTTGCCTTCTTCTGTGTCCGCAAAAGCTGTCACTGCTTCAAAAAGGGAGCCAAACTCATCATCATCATCATCATCATCATCATCCGTGGCAAGGAAGCACGCGGACTGAGTCTGGCACTGGGCCGACGATGCGGCGGGGCTGGAGTTGATTTGGTGCAAAGTAATTACTCTCATCATGGGGGCCAGATGAAATGGTAATTGTGCTCAGCTTTACGAGCGCAGAGGGCTAATGAAAAGAACACATCTGCTCTCCCTCTTCACCAGCAGAAAAAAATACATTCCTCCGTTGGTAAGGAAGCTTGTACTCGATGACTTTTAGTGGTCCACGTACAATAGATACAACTAATTACAAGACAAAGTGCCAGAGGTGTGTGTTCACATAGTCACATTGATGCCATTTAGTGGACCCTCACACTACAGATATAGAGGATTGCCTGAAGGACATTGATTTTTGAAGTGTGGTCTTCCAAACCCTCATCGGCCTTGTGCAGGGCTGCGGTGATATGTCCTATGCCACACCCACAACGTTGCAACACATCTGCATTTTGGTTCACAGTTACCATTTGGCTGTGGAACAGTGGAACTGTGTTCTCTGGATGCATTTAATTGGCAGTGCTTGTGCTCAAGACTCATGGATGTGTGTTGTAAGCGAAGGCTAGCTTGTCTGGCCTTATTCCACAGAAGGGCTGCATGCATCACTGCATCCACATGCATCACTGAGTCTTCTGGACCTCTCCTTTATCTGACCGCTTTTGATACTGGTACTGACCGCTCAACAAGCCCCACGTCTTGAAAGTTCTGTAACCAAAACTTTAAGACAAATCTCAGCGTTGCCATTGACAAAGAGGCTCATATCTTTATGCTCACCCATTTCACCCACTTTCAACATCGACTTCCAGAACTGAGCGTTGACTCACTGCCTGATTTACCCTCCAACCTCAACAGGGGGCAGTGTAAGCAGACCATCAGATTCACTTCACCTGTCAGTGATTCTCATCTTGTGCAGTGGGTCTAACCCACTCTGAAGACTGCAATTCTAGCAAACCATATAAACATCAAAAGTAAGGGCATTTACTTTCATAAAACCCTTAAAACTTTACAAACAAAGTAGATACTGTGTAGTGTGTTGACTTGGATTAGAGCTCATGGAATGTTGAGCTCCTCGCAGCATTTTTGACTTTCCTCAAACTCCACTGGGTGCTTTTTTCTTGAGATGGCAAAACTGATCAGTTGTGTTTCCCTGTATGTGTTACAGGCTTCTTGCGTATCTTACATATTAATGTGGTTTGTGGTACATCTGATATTTTGTAACGAATCTACCACCACACAACTCCCATTTATCCACCACAGACTTTCCACTGCACTACTGCTGTGGCTAAATAAATCATGTAATCAGCATACACCATAAAATGCATAACTGCATAACGTCATTACGTAAAGAAGTCAGAACAAGTATGGGTTTTGAAATCACTGCAACAACTCCAATATTTCACTCCATGAAAAAATATGACCAAATATTCAGCAAGACCCTCGTGCAAACTAAATGACATTTAAAGTGTTAAAGCACAAGTAAGACAACAGTGCTCTATTCCTCTATTTGGCACACAGCTTTTTTTTACATTTGATTGACACTCTGCTCCCGTTATAAATAACTGTATATATTTGCTTTTAATTTTCACCTCCTTCCCCCTGTTATTACTGGGAGATGGGGCGATGACACAGCGACCCACCGCCAACAACAACTTGACGATGAGAGGTGTTCTCACTTCCTTTGATGGCTGGAAGTAACAGAGCATTTCGCTAGTGTGTTCATGGCAAAAAAATGAAAATACACATACACACACACGTATAGCGTGAGTTAAGCGCTGGAACACAGCTGGAATCAGCTGTCTGTGGTTTGCAGTGGTAGTATAATGTGAAAGTATTTCCAGTGTCAAGGATCAGAATCAAACACTCTCTTTTTTTTCTGAGCTCCCTGCTCCGACAGAAAAGCTGTACCAAAAAATCAGTTTCAGCTGTAGTAACATTTTAGTCCAGTGGTTCCCAAACTTTTTCTGCAGTGCCCACCTTTTGTAGATGTGAATATATTCAAGCAACACATACACATCTTTCACTTCCACACTCCAGTGGAATTGATTTTACATTTTGCATTTAGTACAACTTTTTACTAAACAAAAAAAGGTGACATCTTTACAGTAGTTTTATTACAGTTGACTGGCATTATGTGTGAATTCATTTGCCTTTGCTGCACCCCCTGCAATATCAAAACTTTTGTAAATGTTTAGATGAATGGCTTATTTAGGGAAGTGTGCTGCAGTTCTGTTTCGTCCTTGGTTCAAATCTAATCAGATGATACCACAGATTTGGGCCTGATCCTCAGCTACAGGTAGATTGTACTCATCCTTGACATACTGTAGCTCAAATGGAACTACACGGTCTGCTCAGAATAGAAGGTGAGGAGACTGCTTGGATGTGAATGTAGGATGCAAGGCACCATCGGCGTTACTTTGCATGCCCCATACATTACCATGTAGGTCTATGGCCAACGCTATGACATTATGTTAGACTCATAATGGATTGCATTACATTAAAAAATTCGCAATGTCATAATAAACAAGGTAATGAAATGTGATATACATTATATTTGTAGCCAATTGTAATACTTGTAATACTTTATGAATGCCTTATAACCCTTTACTCTTCAATTATTAGAGATTTATGTCCATACCATTCATGAAAGTGCTTACAAAGCCAATGCAAATGACAGAAGAGAGAAAGAAAGGATGGGAGAGGAGTGAAGTAGTGAAATATCTGGCTCAGTGTTTTGCTGAAAAGCTCTTTGTGAGAAGAAAGCAAAAAAGGAGTAAATGGTCCCATGCTTGACCCCTATGACCTTAGTTTTGTTGCCATGTCAGTTCATGTGTCTCACTTTTCTCTCTGTCTTTCTCTTTTTAAATAAGTGCCCAGCAAAAGTGGCTTCTATTTAAAGCACTTTGTAAGGTGAAGAAGTTCACTGTCCTTTAACGCTAGCCGCTAATAGTACAGTGTTGTCAGAGAACTGAACACAGTCTTGCACATGTGCATGTGTGTGAGTAGATGAACACAGCATGACTTTTAGAATATGGTTTTCGGTTTGGGTCACAAGTGTGAAACCCTTCTCAAATATAACTTAATAATGGGAAATTCTACTAGCACCCCTATGGGAGTTCTCATTGTATGTTAGCATTAAGCAAGATTGAAATGGTTCTGGCTGTGCTACATATTTTGTGAATCTTGAAGATGTGGCATGGCTTATTGGACATTAATTCGTCCAAATATTCCTAACCAATACTTAAAATTAAGTTAAAACAGACAGTGTGGTTACAGTAATTGAGGACACACATAGTTCTATAATATCTGTAGAAAATCTGGAGTGTCATTTTCGATCCAGACTTAATCCCCCAACATCAGTACCTTACACCAGCAAAGTATGTGCGATAAAAAAAATACCATCAGATAGTCACAGCATATATTTCAACATGTATTATAAAGCTCTCCTGGACGAGCAGAAGCCGAACCTGCTTCAAAGAGAGATATAGAGTGTAATTTTACATATGGGAAGTAGGAAAGTTGATCTGATAAAATATCTAAGACTCCAATCCTGACTGCACCAATGCAGAATATGGTGCTGATCATGAGAGTGCAGTCTTCAGTGTTAGCTCTGAGTGGGAAACATGGCAAGTGGAAACCCACTCCACTCACATACACTGCACTGCCAGCATCTGAGCTATCACTTTCCCACATTTCAGAATCAAGGCACAGCTGGTGGAGATACCACCATAGTAACAGGAAGTGCATCCTTAATCTTAGTTCTGCTAATCATAGATGAAACATGCCTGAAAATGACTACAAACTGTGCCATGAGCCTTTTTAGCACTGTAACAAGGACTAACTTCAACTCCAAACATCCCACTCCAGTCCCATGCAAGCCACCTAAACAATTCCACTCACATTCTGACAAATCTGGCAATCCTAGTTGGTGGGGTATATTAGTGTCCCCTGTTTTTGCTACATAAGGACAACTTACTAGCCATTAGAGCTGTTGTAGCAAATTTCCTTTGGACTCTGACTGCCACGGGTCTTGGCCAGCACTTTAGATCCCCAGAGAATACTGTTCCAATGAAGAACATGGCTTAGTATTACACTGCTGTCCCAAGCAAAAGGCCAGTGCATTTCTATGGAGATTATACAAGCTGTGCTACTTAAAATAGTGTCCAAAAGCTTTTGGACACACTGTAAATGAGCAAACACACACCCATAGACACACTTGCACAGCTGTAAGAAATCCCTTCAGTGTATCCATACAATATATACACATACATTTTTGACAGCAATTAAGTCTCTTAATCTTATCCCACTGTTTTGACTTCCTTTGCCCTTCTCTCTCTTTCTCTCTCTCTCTCTCTCTGTCTCTCTCTTTCTCAGTGTGTCTTTCTAAAACACCACATTATAAATGATGTGTGCTATGACACATTAAATTTAGTGGAGATAATAGAACGCCTTCTACAGCAAACAGAAAGCTCTGACTCATCTGAGAGGTTGTTTTTCAGCAGAGCTCTAAAAGTCCTCTACACAGGTGAGATTGAATAAATTATTCTGCTTTTAAGCCCTTGCTTCCCCACAGCCAACTTTACTGAGACCTGGAAAGTCATGTCATACTTTCGTGCAAATGTATAGATATGTAAATACCTTTATATGTGGTGTTACATGCCACGGCATGTCTATATTTGCTGGCTGCTTGCTCGGAGTGGAGGAATAAGAACTGAGCAAAAGATGTGAAAAACCACAGCGGAGAAATAAGAGAACCAAGCAGAAATGGCAAAAACAAGAGCAGAGAAAAAGAAATATAGCACCAATATAGTGCCAAAGCGAAATTGCAAACATGAGAGTGGAGAACTAAGAGAACCAAGCAAATGCAGTGGAAATAGAAACAGTAAAAATGAGAGCGAAGAAACAAGAGAACTGAGGGAGACGAGAATTAAAATAACTTACCAGCAATTCTGAACATGGCTGTTTAGATAGAGGAAGAGCATGGCTGTGTGGTTTGATCCAAAAAAGGTCCATTTGATTTAGAACTTTGTTCCACTGTCCAAAAGGGGAAAGTATGTCCCCATTCAAGGTAAATTTGATGATCTTTGTTCCCACCTAGGTCTCAGCTGCATGATAACTCTGGGGCAGACTGAAATCTGGAGAGGTACAGAGAATAACATCAATCAGATCATAAAGACAGTCATATAATTCTCATATAATTTTAGTTATAAGCAGCCCACCAGGACAATGATCTGTTCACCTGCTTTCTTTTTCCCCCTCTATATTTTGCTCATCTGCTATCTCTTTTCACCAAGCACAGAATTAAATTAACTCACATCAAAGCCACATTTGGTATTCGCTGTCATATTGCGTTCTGGAGTGCGCCTTTCCTCACAATGTGACATTTACTGCCAGGGCGAGCGGCCGCCAGCAGATTTACGTCTGGAGCGGCGTCCGTATCCATCGGAAGAAGAAAGCGCAATTTCAGCGTGATGTTCACTTTCAAATGACACCCATTCACACCTCTGCCTTTGTCAGAGCACTGCTGCGAAGCGGAAACCTGCCAAACACGCTCGAATACATGTGTTTTTAATTATATCACACAGTCACCACTGTCACAAGGGCCTTTACTTCACCTGACACAATGGCCACACAGACAACAAAGACCACAGTAGCTTATCAGAGCTCCATGAGGGTCAGTGGAGGGTCTTTCATTCACTCTTTCATTTCCATTTTAAGAAGTGGGTGTAAAAAGTCTTGGTAGTGTTCAAATAACATCCATTTCTGAAAATATCATATATACAGACACACAGCTATGGTCTCTGACTTTACATCTACAATGTGGATTCAATAAGGTAGGAGTGTCTAATAGAGTGGACACTGCTCTCTCTGACCTTCACCATCATGATCACAGTGACAAGGGCTAAATTGTGCAAATTAGTAGTACCCGCATTAGAATCATCACTGGACCCACGTTGGGAGCCACTTTTAGAAGACTGGGTCTATCCCACAACCTAGTTAGCTGTCTACATAGAGAGCATTTTAAATCAAAGTGTGCACGCTCCCAATATGTAGGCTGTCCCAAATCTTAGATACTTTATTATGCTGCCTACTGAGATATTTTAATCTGGCCAAATTGTTGAACTGTGTCTCACCACAAAGGCAATGCCTGATGCAACACAAGCACAACTCCCGTCAATTTTGATCTTCTCCCAGAGCAGAAATTATTAACGTCGTGATAAAAATGGGAAGACTAGAATCCATCGCGCTGGAATGGTAAGGTGAAGCTAGCTGCTTGGGGAGGTAAACACCAGTTGAATGCAGTGGGCCGGAAAATATCAATCAGGCAATCTTTCTCTAACGTAAAGCGTCTCAATAATCTGAGGGCATACGTGAGGAGAAACATACGTTGGAATGTTGATGACTTAAACAGCTGTCTATGTTGTCAGTGTCTACTTAGGCAGCTCACTAGGTTTTGGGACAGATCTAGCTTCCATACATTGAAACGGATACAGGTGAAGAGATGGTCCACAAAGCAAGGTGCACTAAGAAGACTCTAAATCCAATATATAACCTATATAGCCTCTGCCAGACAGAGATGTCCAGAAGGTCTGGAAATGCACAGTCCCTGTCCACCTTAGCCTTTCACCATACTTTCACCTGCTGATTCCTTTCTCTCTCTTTCACTCTCTGTCTAATAACACTGCTCTCAGACATGCCAATCTTCCCCTGACACTTTGCCTCCTCTTAATGCTCTTCTCCATGACCATCTGTCCATACCCCATCTCCTGCTCTGCCCACCCTCCATTTCATCGCCGTCCTCTCTCTCGCTCTCTCTCTCTCCACACCCACTCGCTTCTTCACCGTCTAAAGCTTCGGTAAGCCTTGGGTGACATTTTGGCCCTCACACTCCATATCCACTAGCACTGTAACACCCATATTATTGTGACCACTATGATTCCAGGTTTTCCGGCTGCCCGCCTCAAATTGAAAGTTTTCAATAAAGGAAGCCGACTGCATTCAGGTGTGCGTGCGAGTTCCCTCCAATCCGCAAAGTCGTTTTCCAATTTCACAGGAGTGCTCTTGCCTGGCAACCTTGCATTTCACCCCCATGTTGCTGTAAGTATGAGGTTTTAGGCACTAAGGCCTGCCTGATTAAAGGAAGCCAGGGGGCTGCTGGGTAGACATTATGAGGCTGATAACACTTGTGCGGACGGATGTTTGCAGGGCGTCGGCCACCTTAAAGAGGCGATTAAGATAGAGGAGGGCGATTGATGGAGTAGTGCCCTTAAGAGCACATCACTAAAATCGTCTTTGCAGCCCCCACCTCGCACTCCCACCTCCCGGGTCATAGCAGGCATCTCTTCTCCCAGCTGCTAAGTGCCTGGAAATCTCTGCCTCACCTTGCGCTCACATTGCCTCACTGCGCCACAGCTCCTAAGCTCTTTCTTTCTGAGGGCAATAGAGACACTTATCGCTAGCTGCCCCTTTCATAATTAAGACCTTACAGTTTACTGCCACCATCAGCACATTGCAGACGCCAGGAGAGAGCATCAAGCCTCTTATCTCAAGAGCTAATTAAAAAAAAATAACTCTGGGATCCTTCACTTTAATTCCTGCCTCTTGCCGGACAGGAGACCCAGAGGCTTGGGCTATTTTCTGCTGACTTTCTGAGCTGAAAAAGGAACGCTATGGAAATCTCTCACATGGCAAGAAAACAGCCAACGTCTCGCCTTGGCAGTGCTTCAAAGGGCCATGGAGAGGGTTGGAGGAGACTTTGCTCTCCGATAGCATCTTGGCTCGTCAGGATCAACGCTGGGTTCCTTTCTTCATGTCCCAGAGATGATGCCACAAAAACCCCAGGCACAGCTGAGCTAGGGAACTCTATAATTGGATATTTGCATTACAAAGCTTCTCGCTGGTGTTAACAGGGTGGCGTTAGCTTGTATCGGCCTGTCTTTGGATTGAGGGAAAAAAGCCCAATGGCATGTCAAGGCACCTTTCCCTTCCCTCTTTTTGGGTCTCCAAAATCAAAGCAGCACATCCATGCCCCCCACCCCCACCCAAGCCATCCAGACTGGACACGCATTGCACAGATATATAAATAAATAAAAATAAAACACCTACTGATGCAATTTCTGCCAACTGGACACCCACAAACTCAAGGCAGCAAATTAATAAGAGGTCCACCGTGATCTTCCCTTCAAGCTGGCAGATCTCCGGAAAGAGGCAGTAAATTTACTTTTTTGAACCAAAGCACAGTGGACACAGCTCCTATTCTCAGCTAAACAGCCGTGACCTGGATACTCTGCCAGAAATGTGCTTGGTGTATAGGTCCATGGTTAAAGGGATTAGTGCCTATTGATATTGTAGGCTATTAAACTGGGGAAGGTTTTGACATGGGATGAAAATGATGTTTCCTTTACAGTCAGACACTACAGTGAAGGAATAGTATTGGGAATTTCTTGCCAGAGAGAATGCATCAATAATAATCAATATTAACTTTTATCTAACAAATGCAGCGTCAAAACCAGGACTACAAGGACCTCTGAGATTAAAAAAACTCAAGACTCCTCTGGAGAGGAAAAATCCAAACTGGAAGAACAGAGTGGCCTTGCCTTTAAGCGAGGTAATGACCATCCCCAAGAGGCAACCAACCAGGAGTTTGTAGAATGACTGTAGTCCAGTGTGTACATGTTAGGTACACTGCTTACTTGCCATGGGAAAATGAATTTATGGGATGCAATGCAGAACCCGTAAAGTGTTTATTGTTTTTCGTATCTGTGGGCAAACACACACACACACACAAATGAAAGCAAATGTCTGGTGTCTTTAAATCCAGAGCTTAGCAGTGAAAGAGAGAAGAACAAAGTGTGCAGAAATAAAGTGCGCAAACCTTGGCTTCCTGACACATTAATAAAGTCTCCCTGGAAAAGCTTTATGGGGGAGTCGTTATATTACAGCGGACGAGGCTTTCTGTAAACTCAGTGGTCAGAGTCACAGCAGTAAATGGCTTCTAACAATGGGCTGACTTTACTGAGAGGGACAATGAGAGAGAGAGAGAGGTATGATGGACAATTTATGTCCAAAATTTTGTAGATGCTAGCGTTTACACAGAGAATGAAAACACTGTATTAATCCCCTCAGTCTCTAAGCAAACACTAGCATCTACAAAATTTTGGACATATATTTTCCATCATGCCAAGGATGATACAGAGATACAGAAAATGTATAGAGGGCTGGAGAACAGCTTACAGGATTCCATTCACCCCCGGAATCGTTCTATGTGAACATGTACAGACCAGCAACACTCACTTAAAGAGGTGGTCAGGAGGGCTAGAGAAAGTAAGAAGAAGAAACAGTCGTGGTTCTTGGTTCTTCTCAGTGGTTCATCACTTCTGTGAAATGACACGTTTCAAATCTTGCCTCTTGTGAGTGGATGGTGGTCTCTCTGGATTCTGTGTTCAGGTCCCGCAGGGTACTAGGCATTCTCCTGCTTAAGGGCAAGGCCACCCAGTTCGCACAAGAGATTTATTTTGGAATTTGAGTTCAAGAGGGCCTTGATCTGTGGTAGGCATGACCTCTCTTATTACACGCTACACTCTTGTTGACCATGACATCACTGTTTTGCTAGTGTACTTTTAACTCTTACGTCGATGCATTGTTTGATTAGACGCTTACCCTTAGCCATCACTGTATCCTCATTTTTGGGATGTTTTGGGGTTTGGCTGAAGTAAAACCCTCTCGCTGCCTTTGTCTCATTCAGATGAGGCACCCAGCACCCAACATATATTGCACACAAAGGAGCTGATATGCAGTTCTTTGAACCAATTCTTTTGTAGATGATTTACATTACTGTCTCTGTATATGTCTTTAAATCATTCTCTGGTTATTTTAATACCTCCATCAGATTTTCCTTAGTCATGTTATGTCTGTATATATCTTCTTCATTATATTTATGTATATTTTGAGATCTCTATTTTGCTTTGTACCTCGACATATCTCTTGAATATCTTAATCTTTTAGTGTTTATATTATATTAATTTCTTTCTCATAGAAAGAGTAGTCATCAAAGCATTTTACAGCTAGATGTACTGTGTATGACTGTGTATGTGGCAAAATTTACATTAATGTGATATGATTGGTGGTGGCACGGTGGCACAGCAGATAGTGTCGCAGTCGCACTGCTCCAGGGACCTGGAGGTTGTGGGTTCGAGTCCTGCTCCAGGTGACTGTCTGTAAGAAGTGTGGTGTGTTCTCCCTGTGTCCGTGTGGGTTTCCTCTGAGTGCTCTGGTTTCCTCCCACAATCCAAAAACACAGGTTGGTAGGTGGATTGGCGACTCAAAAGTGCTCATAGGTGTGTGTGTGTGTCACCTGGTGAAGGACTGGTGCCCCCTCCAGAGTATGTTTTGAGAGGTTGTTAATAGTAGTCAATTGGTTTTAGTTTTTGTCTGATGGTAGAGAGTGATCTCTGGGCCCCTACATCTAATTTGTCAGGATGTTTTGGTTGGTACGTGTTGATTACTCTTGCAATGTTTCAGTTTTCAAACACAGCTATGAGAGTTCTGATGATGAGAGGAAGGAGACGTGAAATAAGAGTGTTTATAGATAAGGACTACACCTCTAATTGATGCCTGTGATCTTTAAGAGTCAAGGGACAACTTAAGAGGAAGCTACCCAAGAAAAGAGACACAAACCCAAACATGGTCATGAAGACGTTGCACAACCTTTCCATTCAGGATTGGAAGACGTCTTACATTTTTGAGCAGTCAGACACCAGAAGGGCGACTAAAAGACTTTCAATGTGGGATCAATGTGGGCCGTACCAGCAAAATTGTCTTAAGAAGCTTAATGCCTTCACATCATCACGACCACGGGCTCCTGAGAGGTGCATGGGTCTAAGCATTGACTATCCCTGGGAGATCACCAGGAAGATCCCTATCAATGCCTCATCCACCCAAGGCCTGGTGTCCAAGACAGCCCAACTGTCCCAAACCTCTCTGAGTGGGTAGGATGGACCCATGTCTCTTACCACTAAACAAGGATCCTCCAGTGTTTTGAGCTATCCCGTGGCTAGCTCAGATACCCAGATTGGTGGTATACTGTGTAAACGGGGAGTCCTAGATACCTATTGCTTGGAGACAACTAATTATACAGGAGAAATTAAAAATGCAATCTGTGGAATTCCTCTTTGTAAGTGATGAGTGATGAGTAAAACATTCATACAAAAGAACATAGACACACTGCATACACACCAACCCCAAAAAATACACTAGTAAGTGTGTGTGCATGCATGGAAGAACATTCACGTTGGCCACTCTCTCCACTGTGTGAATGCAAATATCTGTCTGAGCAATTGCATATTATCCCAGACCCCTTCAGCCTGATGGAGCGTCTCCCATTATGTGATGTCATTTGCATGTTTTTTCATTCACTTGAAATGGATGTTAAATTGTTTCCCATCCACCTCATCTCCAATTCAATCACATAATCAGACGCCTTTGCTCTGGCTTTGTGGCACCCAGTTGGAAAGGAATAACGAATAAGGCTAACGGATAAAAACGAGCTGTTTCTATTTTTCTCCCAGATTGTTCATGGTGCTCTCGGGGTAAATCAGTTTTGAACCTTTCTCTGGACTTAGCCATCTTTGCTGAGATTGGACTGACATCAACCTAATTAGGAGACAGAAAAAAAAGACACTTTCTATTTCCTGAAAATACAGTTTCATTTGGAAATATACTACTAGAAAATTTTACAAAACCAGTTGAAAAACGTCATTGAGAACTGGCTTTAAAATAATGAAAAGAATCAAAAATCAGTGATTAAATTTGTCATAATTAAAGAACTTACATAATATATACATAGCAGTTCGATATTAATCACAGAGTAGTTATATAACAACATTTGAAACAATTTATGCTTTTAGTTTGTAATATGCAATATTTTCTTAAGTAGCTTAAATCTTTTGAGTCTAATTGTTTTGTAACAAAATTTGTTTTGTGTTTTTGTGAAAATATATATTCATCACAAATCACTGCAACAAGTGTGTGTGTAAGTTTCCTTCTCTCCTCAGGTCATTTCCCATCAACCTTTGCTCCTTCCTTTGCCTGGAAGGAAAGGTCAACCTAAACATCAATACATTCTGACTTTCTGAGTCTCAACTGTTTACCACAAACACACACACACACACACACAAAGCAATGGGAGGTGAAATAATGTCAGTGGCCTAGAGTTTGACGATGTGTGTGTATGAGAAAATAAAACACACAACCTGCTGACCGTTCACAATGAAAATAATAGCACACATGCATGCACACACACACACACACAAATATCTTCTCTGCTTTCTCAGTATAGCTATGCAATAAAGCTCTATTTGGCAAACCTATATATACTGTAAATATAAAAAATGGAAGATGATGTCCATAACGGAATGTACTTGTTCTCTCTGTCTAACAGTGGGGGAGATAAATACCCTCTCTGCTTGCGAAGCTGCAATTACCCAGAGTGCTGTGCTCCTCTGACCGCGCATGTGTCCAGGCTAATTGTGGGTTCAGACTGAGTGGTGTCAGTTGTATTATTTGAGCCACCACTGTTCTGTAAAAAGCACTTACATAAGAATGCAAGAAGCAGAGGAGCAGTCACTCCAGAATGACTGCAGGTTAACTACCTCAGCTGTGTTGCATCACATCACATCATGTAGCAGAAATAGCTGCATAATCCCCATAGACTGAGATGTGGGGAGTTCATTTCAGTTTCATTTGTGAAGTTTCCATATTCAATATCAGCTCAGAACAAACTTCAACAATTTCTCAACTACAAACCTTACCCATTAGTTCTGTTGTAAGTCCAGAATAATTACCAGCAGATACTGAAAAACTCAGAGTATTTACAGAATGTTTTCTAGCAGATACTGAAGAATGTAAAGTAGATACCACACAATTTACAATTTGTACATAACAAACAAATACTGCATGATCCCTACCACGATCCAAACTATTCCTTGTAGAATCTAAATGATTCCAGATACGCTACACTTCCTAGCAGATATCAAACGTTTCTAGCAGATATTGAGGGATTTCTAGTAGATATAGACAGAACCTTAGTAGATGAATTAACATGAACAATTCCTAGCAGATATTCAATGATTCCTAGTAGATAACAAATGATTCTTAGGAGATAACAAATGATTCTTAGGAGATACCAAATGATTCCTAGTTCCTAGCAAATACTAAACAGATTTTAGCAGATACTGAAAGATTGCTAGCAGATATTAAACAATTTGTGGCAGATAAAGAATGATTCCCAGTAGATATTATATTATTCCTAACTTATACCAAAGATTCCTTGCAGATATTGAACGACTCCCAGCAGATACTGAATGATTCCTAGTAGCTACCAAAGCATTTAGTCAATACCAAACATCCAGAGAACGAACAACACCAAGTAAGTTGAATAATTCCTAGCAGGTATCAAACAATGTTATTAGATACCAAATGATAAACAATTCCTAATAAATTCCAAACAACTCCTAATAGAACTCCAAACAATTTCTAGTAGATTCCAAGCAATTCTTAGCATTAAACCAAGAATTCCTAGCAGATACTGAATAATTCATAATGGCAAGGTTTGAATAACTATCTACTATAATACCTTCAGTATCATATTCTAGTAGTCAAAAAAAGACAGTGAAGGCAGTAGTAGAGGGGGCTGATAAACTGTGCTACAGATGTGCTACAGGTGTGCCACAGCTGGTAAGCGTGCACCTGCAATGTGGACTGATATGAGTTCATTAAATGGGTCAGTGAGTTTAAGGTTTCTAATGAAGTGGTCAGTAAGAGAAGATTTCCTGTGGCTGCTTCTCTTCAGGAAGCCCAGTTTTACTGTTGGCCTAATCTCAGAAGTAGCCACTGCTCAGAGAACTAAAGCCGAGCCTCGGAGAGAGCTGTTTTTAAAAAGACGCGTCTCGGTCCAAATACAGCGCTTAGCCCCAGCATTTCCCCTGAAGTGGCTGAATTCTGTGCAGCAGTTCCCCAGTGGACTAATCATCCAAAATCATGATTGCAGCGGTAATTATTTTAATAGCCGAGTGAATCAGAGCACCCAGTGGACATGAGGACCAGCAGAGAAGGCATTTAAGGCCTTGTCCAGACATACAGGGTATTTTTTCTTTGTTATTTTAATGTAGAATTGTCTGTGCATTTTGGGCTTTCATCTGCAGGTAAACTGCTTTTTAGATCACTGAAATATTGTGGAAATATTCAGGGGCTCCATTTTCAGTTGTGTGTGTAAATGGGAAAATGGACTTCTTGACTTTTAAAAAGTGTGTGTTCCATTGTCTCCTTTATTTACATGAGATGATTTTGTGCAATGCCAGATGCAGCCACAATACCACTAGCACCTAACATTGCTAACAGGACCGTTGCAATTGTATACATTAATGCACAGTTACTCCAACACTATAATGAACAGTGCAGACAGAATGTGCTGTGGAGGTCACTGTTAAATCCACAATACATTTTCCACAACGCAAACCCGAATGCCGCTGTGCGAGACTCTGTCGGACCTTGAGTTGGTAGGACAACAAATAAGAGCAAGAACATTTAAATTTGCCAAATACATCATCACTTTTGTTGATGACTGAGCTGTTTTTCCCAACGCAGTGAAGGGCAGACTGTGTTTTTACATAGTCATGTAGACAGGGATTAAAAAATAAAAATAATAACTAATAGAGTTAATAGTAATAATAATAGTCATCCTCTAAAATTGATTTATCCTGATGAGGGTTGAGATGGGGCTGGAGCCTACGAAGAATCACTGCCCGCAAGACAGGGACACTCTGGATTGGGCACCCATTCATAACACACTTGTAAACAATTTCTTTGTGTGTTTGCACTGTGGGAGGAAACTTGAGCACCCAGATGAAACCCACTGAGACACTGGCAGAACGTACCACGCTCCTCAATGACAGGGAACCCAACAAGTGGCCCGTAGACCCATAGAGGAAAACAAGCTCAGTCCACGTCCATCCAAATCAGGAGGATTTTAGTTGAAATGTGAACATAAAACAAGCCAAAGTCTTCAAAACAGACCAGAAACAGACAAATCATCTGCTTTGGTGAGTTTTGGCGACAACACCGCAGTCCAATCTGCTATGACTGTCTGTTCATGTCATGATTCTTTTTATTAAATCAAAGGTGTCAATGTGAACGCTAAGTGAACCGGGATAATTGGGACAATTTTGAGGCAGATTTGCTCCTCCCGACAATCACAAAATGCCTCTCGACTTTAGGGTGGTGGTAATTGATCAATCTTCCAGATGATCTTGTAGTTTGTGGAGTTCATAATCCAGTGTTTTCTCCTCCAATGTTCTACAAGAGCAGTCGGTGCCCCGATTGTGAATCGTAAATAAGAAACGCTCAATATTTACAACGTGATGTTAACGTTGAAACGTGATGTTAACGTCAGGCCGTAAACCTATAAGAGCCGAGCTGGGGTTATGGGTTCACTGACATTCACATGGTGTGTTTACATCGTTTGCGAGGATCTCCCGCTGGCACTCGCGATATAGACGTTCATGAGAAACACCCGCGAGGTTTTGAAGAGCAGAGCTATATGTCGAGTGTGTGTAGTGTTTCATTCAGTGCGAGTGTGTAGTGCGGGGACTTTGAGGACTAACAACTATCACGCACTGAAAAGTCTGTTAAAAAGGTCATTGTGTGAGGGGTGTCCCTTAGGAATTTTAAAAATACAACAGAGGATCCCTTTCTGCTTTGGTCCAGACCAAGGGAACTGAGCTACATGTCTAAACCTGCCCTAAACTCCACAAGCCTCTTCTCAGGGAAAGGAAAAGAGAGATAAAAGAAGTGTTTTCAGCCCAAGTATTAGCTTTTTCACATTCTCCAAGAAGAAATTTGAGAGGCAATTGCACTCTCGCAGGAACACAAACGCTCTTAACACTAAACCACTGAAATGTTTTCGCAATGGGTTTCCATGGATTGCTGGAAAACATGATGGAAATTGATGTTTTGCTCTCAGTTCTTTAGCGGAGTGTATAATTCTGAAGGGTTTCCTTTTAGTTGACGAGTCTAGTCTAAGATGGAAAGATAGCTCCTAGTTTGCACAATTCTTACTACACAGTTTTGTCTCCGTAGTGCAGCAGTTTTACCTAAAACTTAACATTATGGATTTGCATTGTTATTTGTTTTTTCTTCTCTACTGTTCTGTGTTCTCACTGCAATGAAATAAATTGAAATAAATAAATTAGAACACCACATGAACATTTTTAAATGTGGACATATGATATTCATTTAGACGGTATCGTCATAGTATTATACATTCATTCATTCATTTGTTGTCTGTAAGCGCTTATCCAGTTCAGGGTCGCGGTGGGTCCGGAGCCTACCCGGAATAGTTGGGCACAAGGCAGGAACACACCTTGGAGGGGGCACCAGTCCTTTAAAGGGTGACACACACTCACACATTCACTCACACACTCACACCTACAGACACTTCTGAGTCGCCAATCCACCTACCAACGTGTGTTTTTGGACCATGGGAGGAAACCCAGGTGGATATATTAATTTGTAATATTATATTATGTGTTGAAAAATATTAATCATTAAATACTACACCTGAAGGTTGTGGGTTCGAGTCCTGCTCCGGGTGACTGTGTGTTCTCCCTGTGTCTGCGTGGGTTTCCTCCGGGTGCCCTGGTTTCCTCCAAACGTCCAAAAACACACGTTGGTAGGTGGATTGGCGACTCAAAAGTGTCCGTAGGTGTGAGTGTGTCGCCCTGTAAAGGACTGGCACCCCCTCCAGGGTGTGTTCCTGCCTTACGCCCAGTGATTCCGTGTAGGCTCCAGACCCACCGCGACCCTGAACAGAATTAGTTAAAAAACAACTGAAGCACACAACTAAGCCCTTTCTCATTTTAACTGGTCTTTTATGATCTAAAGCACTGTTGTGTAAGGAATAACATAATCCAGAATTAGCTTTTCACAAAGGCTGTCCGTTGACATAGCAACAGGCCATTAGCCGTGATTAAATCTGATTTTCACTTCACTCGGACCAATTCTGGCAGCTGGACAATGCTTTGGACTTTGCACTAAAATATCCCAGTACTTGGCTTTTAACCAAGAGAGAACAATCCTTTAATACAAAAAAGTATGGCTTTGCACCTGCAAGGGTTCTGTTTGTTTAATATAAATTCTTATAGAAAGGCTGAATGCAATCAAATCCTCACTGAAATGTCCCAATTTACTGTGTAATATCTTCCCAGAATAGTATCCCCTGTAAAATAAGCAAAACACTCAAAAATGTGGCTCCACCACAACTGTAGTGGTAGATAATCAATAGCAAAATAATATTTCACTGTTTTTATTCCTTTACTTCCCATGGCAATGATAATTCACCAGCTCGAGTGGTCAGAGAAATGTTGTTTCAGAGCTTAAAGAGGACATACTCTCCCTCTTTTCCACAAAGCAACACAGTCTTAATAAAACCTCTGTGACCTGCTTTAGTCAAAACCCCACAACACCACAGCAGCATTCTCCCCCTGTTACTTTAAACGATAAATGAGCCTCTCGCTGTTCACCCCGACCTGAGCGCACAGCATTGAGGAGCCAGGAACAGGAGCTCTGGTTTTAGTTGTTTTTGCTCGGTTCTCTTTTTCTTCTCAGTTCTTGTTTTTCTGTTTATACGCAGTGCTCTTATTTCTTTCTCCATGCTTGTGTCAGTTTTGCTGCATTTACCCTCTTTATTTATTTGTTTATTTATTGTTTCTTTATTTATTTATCTCAGAAATAACCCCGGGTTCAGCGCTGTGATTGGAGAGACTCGGACAAGGGGCTATTCTCCGCATTCTGTAAATTGCAGCACAAAATCAGAATGGCTTGTTTTGTTGCATGTTTTTTAGACAGCCCATAAAAATGCAACTGGGTTGTTTCACAGTGTGTGGGCTGATGGACTCCCGATCCCCAAATTAACGTGCACATGCACTGAACAAGTGTTTATCTATAATATGACCTCTTGACATTTTCCCCAATTTTGCCATTTATTGCTGCATGTAAACTGGAGGTAATTGTTTTTTCACTTGAAGACCAGGTGCCCTTGTTCACATCCAGCAAAACCCAATTCTCCAATCATTTAAACAAGCTCATTTTAACTGTTAAACACAACAAAACAACATGTCCTACTGGCATTTGTGCTTAACCCAGCTATGGCTTGCAGTTTCCTGAGAGGTCCCACCACCATGTTTGATGCTTTGCCAAACCACCAAGGACTGAATTTGAAGCCAAAACCTGCTATGCTGTTTCAACAAAGAACAAGAAAAAGGTGGCAGTGTGCTTAGTTCCCGAAGGAACCCCACTCAGAAGTGGCAGTGGATGGTGCCCAGGGCTCAGATCCTTGCTTGTTTCTTATTAACACAGTGGCACCAAGCTCTGGCTCCAAGATACTGGCCTTTGTTCTTTTTGCTTTGTGAGGTCAGGAAACCCCAAAAAAAGA
The DNA here is from genome assembly GCF_029633855.1 of Hoplias malabaricus. Taxonomy (NCBI): domain Eukaryota; kingdom Metazoa; phylum Chordata; class Actinopteri; order Characiformes; family Erythrinidae; genus Hoplias; species Hoplias malabaricus. Next base: position 33,682,252 of record NC_089814.1, on the reverse strand, counting down.
ATAGTTAAAATAATCAACAGCTGTCTGCAGTTACTTCTTAATCTTTCTGGCCCTCACTATGCGGCTAACAAACTCATGATTATTCCTCATCTGGATCACAGTAACATCACGCAAATTCATAATAAAAGACCTCAGCCACTCATAACAACACTGCCTGACCCTGTACTGGGAATCAGATCATTAGCGCTTTAGCTAAAACTGCTCCCTTTCTGTTGGCAGGAAGCTCCCAGTCACAGCTGGACAGATTTATATTCACAAAGATGGTCATCCTCCTGTGTCCCGCTCCCCAGACACTGGTACAGGGCAGCAGGAGCGGACAATTCACAGTTCTGCCCGAGCACTGCTCCAAGGTTCATGATTTCTAGCAGCTAACGTTTGCACTCGGCATTGCACTTTTGGATTATTCACTGATTAATTTATTGATAAAGTGTTAACCTTTGACCCTTCCTCACTCATGAAGTAGGCTACTAGGCCTTCACTGGTAGCTAATCTTTCAAATAAACATTACATCCCTTTTAAAATAGCCACAGTCTTACCTTTTCTGCAGTGTTTAATCATGCTACCACGTGCCTGGTAAACTGGACTGAACCATTATCCTGAGGGAACAGTTCAGTCCTGATCTTGCTCAATCTTGGCTCCATTGCTTGACACACAATGTCAGTTGTAGCTTCTCTTTCTCAATTGTAAATCATACATATTTTAATAAAAACTATTAGTGTAATGTGTACAAAATGATGTTCAAACGCATTTCAGTAAGTCTTCTATAGGTACATAGCAAAGAGTTGGCAGAACAGCGCCACCGCTGGATGGGAGCTCACTTGGTGTGTTATGCTGCATTCCGTTTACCTTGAAATTCAGAGCCACTGATCACGAGCTGATCACGTTCCAGTTAAACATTCAGAAAACCATATGCCCTGGGTTTTCATTGTTATCTTATCCCCAGTTAGACTTGTCGGTGCATTGTGGGATATTTTACCCATCCAAGCACAATGGAAACACCTCCATATCCAGCAGATGGACAGGTCTGTGTGTACAATGATTTAATGACAAATACTGTATAGACAAAAGTGCTAATAAACTGTATAACATGGATGCTTTTACACAGGCATCCCTCTTAGGTCCTGAACTCAGGGTTGGTGACATTCTCCTGACTTTCCGAGTAATCCACATCAAACCAGATATTTCAGCAGCCAAAGCAAAGCAATTTACAAGTTGGTTAGAAACGTGAAAACACTTGGTATTGCTTCTGAAAACTAAAATTGAGTACACACCATGAACTTTTCAGCACAGTTCTCGCAGAAAAGAGCTCAGGTCTTCTGTTTGCTGCTGTGAGTGATGGGAGAATGTTGCTGGCACTGTAGCGAGGAAACAACAGAGAGTCAGAGTTAACCAAAAGTGGCAACTCACTGTTAACACGCTGTTTTCTTGGCTGAAAGGTTTGTTTACTCGCCGTGCTTTTCTGCTCGGTGATGTGCATGACCTTGGCTAAGAGATGGTGCTGGGCCAGGAAGCTCTCAAGGACGGATTCCATATCGTGCTCGGAGGAAAGGCATAGATTTTGCTGCCGTTTTCAACGAGAATACAAGTGAAAAATATATATATTTCACTGAATAATGTAATAGCGGACTGAATAATACAGGGATTCAAACACTGCTCATTGAGAATAGGGCTCCTACTGAACTGAGCTCAGATCCAAACCTCCTGCAGATTTGATCTTCAACCCCTGCTCACGGTGACCCTCCAACTTTACTTCTAGCCCCAATCTAATACTGCTTCAAATAGGCACATGCTAATATAGACTGCAGGGCTTTACGCTAATGTTAGAGCCAACCTTCTCCTTAAGGTCGTAAGCCTTAAAATAATTACTTCTTCTGTCCTCCACCCTTAGAAATGTAGATGCCTGTGTGGTTCTTGGGCCGGGGCATATGCTTCTAGGCAGCACCTTCTGTTGAAAAAATGTCTTTTCACTTGTTTACTTGAATCCTCCACTAAAATTTTTAACCTCTGTCTAAACATTTGGACTGATAAAGTAAGTTCTACAAGGATACTGGAGATGTAAGGTCATCAGGGGCAAAGGCACTCAATTCTTGCATCGTCTTGCCTTCACTCCACCTTAAATAATTTAAACTGTCCCAAGAGTTGGGTCACTATGACAACATTTGCTCTGCCGCAGGCTGCACTGGTCACAAAACGGTACAGGGATGTCTCTCATCTCACTTTCAAACATGCAAATACTAGTTCCGTTAAACTGTCATGACTTGGCTGAGCTGTGTAGTGTGTATAGCAGGGTTATTTAATTAAAATTCATTAAGATCCAGTTCTATTCCCTCAAGCCTAGGTCTAGAACATTATAATGTCTAATATTGCATTATGATCAGTGTCATATGCTGTATATTGGAGTAGCCAACATTTATGTAGTTATTAACAACTAAATATAAATTACAATTAGAATTACAGTTACAATTAAATACATTTCAACGATCTCACATGGAATTTGATTAATTATAAATACTCAAAATGTTCCTTCCATATTTTGAGTAAAATGTAACAATAAAACAACATTGTTGGAAAATGTGCATTTTATAATAAAGTGCCTAATGACTGTCATATTATTAATATTATTAGTTGTGGTTGACTTTATTGCTACAATATTGTGAACCCTCCTCCAATGCAAAAGGTTATGCTGCATATCCAGCAATCTGATTGGCCCCTTTCGATGGAGGGTGGGACTTTTTTTTCTGAGCAATCTCCTTATTTCTAACTTTTCTGGTTTGATCACAAAACACAGTCATTCCGAATGTTTAGCAAAAATTTATCCAATCCCATGGGCCTTTTTTACTGGCCCAAGGACAGTGGTGTATGGACCCCTGCCCTGTGTTTGACATTCAGTTGCATCCTAATGCACAGAACTGATTGGCTGAGTAGTGTCATGTGTGATATTTACAGTCCCAGTAAAAAAGGAACGTCCCTGGACATTCAAAATAGGTCTAAAAGAAGTCTGTCCATCAAGGACATTTTTAAACGTCAATGGACGTCCAAAATCCATCTTAATAAGTTAGTTTGTCAAGTGGTGACCAATCGATAACGTCAGTGGACGTCCAAAACGTGTTTTATACAAGTAATTTATTTCGGGACCAATTAATAACGTCAATGGACGTTCAAAATACCTCTAAGAGTCGTCTTTTCAAAGTCTGTGTTTGGGCGTCTTTTCAACTTTCATTTTCAACCTTAAGAGAACGTTGATTAGATGGCAGTCATTAGTCAATTAGCCATTGGTCAGTGAGTTTCCTGGACCGTTAAACCTGTACCATAATGACTAGAAAAGTTACACTCTTTAAAGTAAACATTCAGAATCAAATAATCCTCAAAAGTTTACATAGGTTATATGTCCAGTTCCGGATTGGCTAGTGTCTGGGTCCAGACCCGGACTACTGCCTGTCTATTAGTTGGTTGACCACTGTAAAGAAAACAAAGCTCAGTACAATACTCTACTCCTACTGCCTGTAAGAACACTGGTTAGTTAGCAGATTGGCTTTTAATTAGGAGTTTCCATTCCACCTTAAAATGTTGCAGCAGTTAACTTTCTACTTAACTACAAAGAATCCTCCACTAAAAGGTTCAGCTTATATTAATGTCAATAAAAGGTCATCAAAGGCAATGTCTCAGAATTCTTACATCTTCATGACTTTGCTCCACATTAAAGCAACACTGTATAGTATTTTAGGCTTATAATTACTGTTTCAAAATCATTGTGATGCTCCACTGAGCTGTGACAGGGAGCATAGAGCCTCTGTCATTGCTAATCCAGGCTTAGCACTGAAGAAACGTTACTATGTAACTTTTGGAGGAGGGAAGAAACACTAGGTAAGATTTTAGATCTTGATTTTAGAAGAGTTAAAGTGATGTACACACTGCAGCTGTAGGGGGAGCCTTGGAGCTAAAATACCAAATCATAACTAGGGTTCCTACCCTCCTCCAGAAGATACATAGTGCAGTTTCAGCATTGCTAAACCCATTACAGATCAGTGGAGCATGACAATGATTTTAGAGCTGTGATTTAAATGTAAAAATATTATGTAGTGTTTCTTTAAATAATTGAATCCATTCTGAGGTTATTTAATATGAATTCTAGCTGATTATCTTCAGTAGTCTATCAATGTTTCTTAGGGCTGTAACAAGGCTTTCTGCCCAAAATAAACCCAGGACTTGCTGAATATTGTACAGTGAAATGATTCTTTAGGGTCCTCTGATTATAAATAACCACTGCAGCAGTTTTGTAGCCTTCAGTGTTAGAGCTTATGGGTTAAATCCGCTGCTGCCTGCTGTGCCTCCTGCTCAGAAGGAGAACAGGTAGATGTGCAGAGGGCAGACAGACAGCAGCTCTGCTCTTAAATGGCTCTTAAACGATGATGGCACTTCGAGAGCTACCATGGTACATGCTCCTGCCTCAGAAATGATGTACGCTTGGAAGGCAGCAGGCCAATTACTGTCTCAGGGGCTGTTGGAGAGATGGATGTCCCTGTGGTGGGCCATCGCTCTTTCCCTCTCTCACTCTTTCTCCTCTCTTCGCTTTCTCAGCACCCCTCCCTCCCTCCCTCCCCCATCCCTCGCAAATCTCCCTCCCATGCATTGATTTCATTGAGCTGTTCTGTGACAGACAGGCTTTAGAGAAAGCGTTCAAAAGTCTTTAAGGCGACACCGAAGTGAAGGCCGTCCATTAGCGCCTCGCTAACACAAGGAGCCCACGGCAGAGGGATTACAGAGCGTCCCTCATTTCTCCACATTAGCCTCAGCCAAAAGGGACGAGCCTCGGCCAAAGGGTCGCCCGGGGCCAAACTGTTATCTATTATTAGCCATCAATTAGAGCCATTGCCAGCACTAAGCACAAGCGAAAGCCCCGCAGCCAGCTGAGTGCTGTGGGAAAGGCTTTTTGTGTCAGGGATGGCACCTAATTTGAGTCCAGGACCCTCGTGGGATGAAGGGCAGGTCACCTGCTCAAATTTGCTGCCAGCAGCAGCCATGTCAAGCACAGACCGAGGACCGGGACGGATCGCTGCCAGTTGTTAGCGCTGGATAAATGTCATCTCATCTCTCGATCTCATCCGAGGAGACAGACGACCCCAGAAGAAGCGCGGGAGAAGTGCATCCCGACCCAATTCGCACCACTTTTCACCGCCCGGAGCAGCTGTAAAAGGCTTATTAGATTAGACTGCTTGGATTTTTTTTAAGGTGGTATTTATTTTAAGCTCAGGAAAACGAGAAAAAAAACAAATGCACCACTCTACCATCTCCTTGCATCCACACGGGTCTGTCACGCCTTCGTCCTGTCATGTCTGTTGTCCCCGGCCATGTGCTTTTAGCACATGGCTATGTTTTGTTTATATCCTTGTCTCCGCCCTCGTCCCGCCTCCTCGTCCGTGTCATGTGTTAACCCGTCCTCGTTATCTGTCCAGGTGTGTCTCGTTTGTGTCTGTATTTAAGCCCTCTTGTTTCACGTCCTGTTGGTCGTACATTTCACATTTTCACATTTCTCCTATGTCTAGTCAGTCGTGTTTTCTGTCTGTCTCCGAAGTTTCCTCTGTCGTCGTTTCGCTTTGTTGTCCGTCTGTCCCCGTTTACCCTGTTTATTTCTTAGTGTGTAGTTTAGTCTGTTTTCCTTATGTTTAAAGTCTGTTTTGTTATTTTCAGTTAAAATAAACGTTTACTGTGTTTTAGCGAGTGCGTCCGCCTCTTTCAGTCCGCCCTTCGATCCTGACAGAATGTACGACCACCAGGACGCAGCTAGCACAGAAAATATGTTCGACAGGGCTGCGATATGGAGTAGTCGGCTCCGGCAGATACACGCCAGCGTTAATCAACGCCTACAGGAGGAGGCAGCTCGTGAATCGAGTGATTACGCCAGCGCGAGTCGTAGGAGTCGGCGGAAAAAGCGTGCTGGAGTCACTCCCTCGACGGTGGATTACCCCCTCAGTTCCGGGGAAATTTTTGGGGGGCGTTAAGGGTAGGGGCTGTTAGCCTCCAACGTCAGGAAGATGGAGTTGGGGCTAACAGGGGCGCACCTCTGAGGGATTTAAAGGGTGCGCCTGTGAAACCCCCTAAACCCTTTACAGCACTTTCTCCAGTCCCCGTGGACGACGTTGCAGATTCCTCTGCCTCCGTGGACGTCGTCGCACTTTCTCCAGTCCCCGTGGACGACGTCGCAGGTCTCCCTGCCTCCGTGGATGTCGTCGCACTGTCTCCAGTCTCCGTGGATGACGTCGCAGGTTCCCCTGCCTCCGTGGACAACGTCGCAGGTTCCCCTGCCTCCGTGGACGACGTCGCAGGTTCCCCTGCCTCCGTGGACGACGTCGTAGGGTCCCCTGCCTCCGTGGACGTCGCTGCAGGTTCCCCTGCCTCCGTGAACGTCGCTGCAGGTTCCCCTGCCTCCGTGGACGTCGCTGCAGGGCCTCCTGTCTCCGTGATGGCGGCACCCGCTGCTCCTGTCTCCGTGATGGCGGCACCCGCCGCTCCTGTCTCCGTGATGGCGGCACCCGCCGCTCCTGTCTCCGTGATGGCGGCACCCGCCGCTCCTGTCTCCGTGATGGCGGCACCCGCCGCTCCTGTCTCCGTGATGGCGGCACCCGCCGCTCCTATCTCCGTGATGGCGGCACCCGCCGCTTCTGTCTTCGTAAAGGCGGCTCCCTCAGCCGCTCCTGTCTCCGTGATGGCGGCACCTGCCGCTCCTGTCTCCGTGACTGTGGCTACGGCCACTCCTGTCCCGGTGACTGCGGCTACGGCCGCTCCTGTCCCCGTGACTGTGGCTACGGCCGCTCCTGTCCATGTCCGTAGGTCGGCCCGAAGGACTTCGGGGCCGATCCCCAGAACTGTGCCCAGGCTGGTTCCTCAGACTGCCCCACAGACATTAGCCAGTCCTGGGCAACCCCCTGTTATATTGGTTCCCCTGTCTGTCCCTGTCTTGGTTCCTATCTCTGTCCTTGTCCCAGTACCCGTGTCAGCTTTTGTCTCTGTCCCAGTCCCTGTCACTGTGTTCGTGTCTGTCCCCCTGAATGTCTTGGTCCCTGTTCCCCTACCAAGTCCAGTCCAGTCTCCTGTGAGTCCTGTCCAGTCCCCTGTCAGCCCTGTCCAGTCTATGTTTCAACCCCCTGTCTTGTCTCATGTTCAGTCCCCTGTTACTCCTGTCCAGTCTCTGTTTTAAACCCCTGTCCAGTTTCAAGTCCCGTCTCCTGTCCAGTCCCTGTTTCAACCCCCTGTCCTGTCTCATGTTCAGTCCCCTGTTAGTCATGTCCAGTCTCCGTATCCATCCAGTGTTCAGTCACCTGTCTTGTCTCCGGTCCAGTCTGTTTCAAACCCCTGTCCAGTCTCAAGTCCCGTCTCCTGTCCAGTCCCCGTTTCAACCCTCTATCTTGTCTCATGTCCAGTCTCCTGTAAGTCCTGTCCAGTCCCCGTTTCAACCCTCTATCTTGTCTCATGTCCAGTCTCCTGTAAGTCCTGTCCAGTCCCCGTTTCAACCCTCTGTCTTGTCTCACGTCCAGTTCCCGTATCCGTCCAATGTCCAGTCACCTGTCTTGTCTCCGGTCCAGTTTCCCTTTCAATCCCCTGTCCAGTCTCCAGTCCCGTCTCCGTTTCAGTCTAGTGTCATGTCACCTATCCTGTCTTCTGTCCAGTCACGTACCCCTGTCCAGTCTAACGTTCCTATCCTGTCCAGTGTCTTGTCACCAGTCTCTGCTCCCGTCCAGTCCCAGCACCAAGTCCTGTCACCTGTCCCGTCTTCTGTCCAGTCTCTGTTTCCATCCAGTGTCATGTCCAATGTCAAAAACTCTGTCAAGTCTCATGTGTCCACTCCCGTCATGTCCAGTCCGTTCCAGTCTTTTGTTACCTCCCTTTGTCAGTCACCTGTCATGTCCCATGTCCCGTCTCGTATATTCGGTTCTGTTGTGTCCCCAGCTCCAGTGTCTGTTCCCGTATTGTCCTGAGTCCTGTCACCCGTTGGTTTGTTGTCCTGTCTTGTTTTCCTTGCCCTCTCCTGTGCCAGCTCCTGGGGGGTTTAGGAGTACGCGCCCGGGAGTTGCGCGTTCATGGGGGGGGCATCTGTCACGCCTTCGTCCTGTCATGTCTGTTGTCCCCGGCCATGTGCTTTTAGCACATGGCTATGTTTTGTTTATATCCTTGTCTCCGCCCTCGTCCCGCCTCCTCGTCCGTGTCATGTGTTAACCCATCCTCGTTATCTGTCCAGGTGTGTCTCGTTTGTGTCTGTATTTAAGCCCTCTTGTTTCACGTCCTGTTGGTCGTACATTTCACATTTTCACATTTCTCCTAGTGTTGCCCTGTGAAGGACTGGCGTCCCCTCCAGGGTGTATTCCCGCCTTGCGCCCGATGATTCCAGGTAGGCTCTGGACCCCCCGCAACCCTAAATTGGATAAGCGGTTACAGATAATGGATGGATGGATGGACATTTCTCCTATGTCTAGTCAGTCGTGTTTTCTGTCTGTCTCCGAAGTTTCTTCTGTCGTCGTTTCGCTTTGTTGTCCGTCTGTCCCCGTTTACCCTGTTTATTTCTTAGTGTGTAGTTTAGTCTGTTTTCCTTATGTTTAAAGTCTGTTTTGTTATTTTCAGTTAAAATAAAAGTTTACTGTGTTTTAGCGAGTGCGTCCGCCTCTTTCAGTCCGCCCCTCGATCCTGACAGGGTCAGAAAGAAGCCCCAGAACCAGATACATAGTGCTGAAGATTAGCGGGAATAGCCCCGTCGTGACACCTCTCTCCCTCTTTCCTTCCTTCCGCTGTCTCAACTCATTCTCATGCCTCTATCTTTTTAATCTTAGTAACCCATCTGAGACCATCACAGCACCCAAACCCCCCGCCCTGCAGAGCCAGGGGTCAAATTAGGCCTTGTTAGCCAGAGAGAGAGAGAGAGAGAGAGAGAGAGAGAGAGAGAGAGAGAGAGAGAGAGAGAGAGAGAGAGAGCAAGCCATGGAGACAAGATCGTACCCAGTGCAGATCGAATGATGCAGATTGGAGAGATGGGAAGAGATTGAATAACCATAAAGGCTTTCTCCATCGACCACTGGCGCTGGAGCCTCGCTGCTGCGATGCGAAAGGAGCCGACGTGTCACATAGCACCAGATAAGAAGTTTTTAATGTAATCCGAGCTTGCACTCACTCTCCAGCTTGCTCTCATTCTCTCTCTCTACCTGGCCTACCTGGAATAATTGGGCACAAGGCAGGAATACACACTGGAGGGGGTGCCAGTCCCTCACAGGGCAACACACACTCACACATTCACTCACACACTCACACCTACGGACACTTTTGAGTCGCCAATCCACCTACCAACGTGTGTTTTTGGACTGTGGGAGAAAACCGGAGCACCCGGAGGAAACCCACGCAGACACAGAGAGAACACACCACACTCCTCACAGACAGTCACCCGGAGGAAACCCACGCAGACACAGAGAGAACACACCACACTCCTCAGACAGTCACCCGGAGGAAACCCACGCAGACACAGGGAGAACACACCACACTCCTCACAGACAGTCACCTGGAGGAAACCCACGCAGACACAGGGAGAACACACCACACTCCTCACAGACAATCACCCGGAGGAAACCCACGCAGACACAGAGAGAACACACCACACCCCTCACAGACAGTCACCCGGAGTGTGACTGCGACACTACCTGCTGCACCACTGTGCTGCCCTGTTATTATTATTATTTTAAATAATGTATGTTCTCAATAAGCATGGCCATTGTATAAGAGTATATATGATTACAATTTATCCTACTATATATTTTTATTTGAATTAGATGTAGATGCCTTGACTGTGAAGAACAACGTGTTTCCAGATGTTGTCCTTGATGCTCTCCTCCGCTAAAACTAGGGATTGGATGATAACCTCAAATAATACTGGATTGTCACGAGGAGAGACATGGAAAGGGTTAAACCAACATTTTCAAATATCACTATGGCAATTACGAATGACTATTCAGCTTTCACGATTAAAGGAACCTTACATAATACTCCCACCTTAAAATTACAGCTTCAAAGTCACCGTGATGCTCTACTGAGCCTTAATGGGGAGAACAGAGCTTCTGTTGTTGCTACACAAGGTTCAGCACTGCAGAAACGGCACTGTGTAACTTTTGGAAAGGGGGGGGTTGGAAACCACCCCACCCCTTCAGCAGGGCTGTTGATTTCCGTACCGTGCTGTTAAAAATGAATTACACTAGGGGAGCCCCAGGTGCAAAAAAAAGAAAAGAAGGAAAGAAAGAAAAAAAACAAGAAAAAAATCTTACATAGTGTTCCTTTAAAAGTGTGTTCAAAGTCATATACAAAGCAGACAAGCTGTTACAATGACTCTATATCACTGAGCTTCCTCTCTCTTCCTCGTGTAGCCAAGAGAAATGGACATATTCTTCTTTAGCAAATAAATAAATGACTAAAAATAAAGGAGCTCGACAGAAAAGCTCTCATTAGACCCGCTGCCTTCAGCTTCTTCAGGCAAGCAGCCCTAAAGGGTGACAGGATCCTCTCGGTAATTAGTCCTCAGTCATCTCAGGCTTCACAAACAGAACCCCCAACACCAAAAGAAGCACCAAGTTCAATGAATATTAACACACAGTGCGTTCATTTAGGCAAAATACACACAGAACATACAACAGCAGCCTTTAACAGTACGTCCACAGAAAGCTAAGGCCAGCACACACTCACCCAGTCACTCACAGTCACACCGGTGGAGAAATTAGGAAACCTGAGCAACCGGAGGAACCCCATACAGACACAGGGAGAACACACCACACTCCTCACAGACAGTCACCCGGAGGAAACCCACGCAGACACAGGGAGAACACACCACACTCCTCACAGACCCTGAGGCCCTGGAGCTGTGCACTACCTGCAGCACTACCTTGCTGTGAATAGTCAAACTTGGTCGAACTATAGCTTGTAAACAACTCTGAGACGAAGCTGAAAGATCACGAGTGTCCTCAGGAGCAGGAATGTGTCACAAAGCGGTGCGTCATGATATTTCTGGCTCCTGAGTGCGTTCTGTCCTTGATTTCATTCCGGCCCCGTGGTGCTGTTAGAAAGCATTCAGGCTTGTTTCATTACTAACGACTTTTGTTCACCACAGAACGCTTTCTGCTTATGAAAAGGCCTCCGAATCTGGGAGAGGGGGGGATTCAATACACGCATTTCAACAGCAGCCAGGGCTCTTTCAATAAAGCCTGAGCTTTTTAATGCTCTTTTGTTTGCCTTTCACCTATAAACGCCGTGATTTTCAGTGCTTTGTGGGTCTCTGGACAATATTCAAAGCAGACCCTATTCCAGCTCACCCCACCCCCCACCACTCTTCAAAATATCATTTCTCCGCAAATCCATTTTCCCACTAAATAATCTGATTGGCTCAAAGTTTGTGAATCCCTGCGTTGTGCTGCAATTGATCAGCAAACTACCCGTTCATTTGGTCTTTCATGGACATTTTGTGGGTCTCGAAAAAAAGATCAAACCAGGTTTAAATGTCGCAAACAAGCTGTTAATTTCAGTAAAATATATCCTTTTATTGTAATATATATAATCTTTCTTTTAGATGATTGAATCCTTGGGAAGGCTGCAGTGATCCGTTTGCCTCAGACAAACTAAATCAGGGCTAAACTGCTTTGGACAGAATGGGTGGGGCTATACTGATTTAGACAGAATGGGTGGGGCTATACTGATTTAGACAGAATGGGTGGAGCTATACTGATTTAGACAGAATGGGTGGGGGTATACTAATTTAGACAGAATGGGTGGGGCTATACTGATTTAGACAGAATGGGTGGAGCTATACTGATTTAGACAGAATGGGTGGAGCTATATTGATTTAGACAGAATGGGTGGAGCTATATTGATTTAGACAGAATGGGTGGGGGTATACTAATTTAGACAGAATGGGTGGGGCTATACTGACTTAGACAGAATGGGTGGGGCTATACTGATTTAGACAGAATGGGTGGGGCTATACTGTTTTAGACAGAATGGGTGGGGCTATACTGTTTTAGACAGAATGGGTGGAGCTATACTGATTTAGACAGAATGGGTGGAGCTATATTGATTTAGACAGAATGGGTGGGGGTATACTAATTTAGACAGAATGGGTGGAGCTATACTGATTTAGACAGAATGGGTGGAGCTATACTGATTTAGACAGAATGGGTGGAGCTATACTGATTTAGACAGAATGGGTGGAGCTATACTAATTTAGACAGAATGGGTGGAGCTATACTGATTTAGACAGAATGGGTGGAGCTATA
>NC_089814.1:33562462-33664962 GCF_029633855.1 Hoplias malabaricus | reverse complement strand
TGGGTTCGATTCCTGCTCCGGGTGACTGTCTGTGAGGAGTTGGTGTGTTCTCCCTGTGTCTGCGTGGGTTTCCTCCGGGTGACTGTCTGTGAGGAGTGTGGTGTGTTCTCCCCTGTGTCTGCGTGGGTTTCCTCCGGGTGACTGTCTGTGAGGAGTGTGGTGTGTTCTCCCTGTGTCTGCGTGGGTTTCCTCCGGGTGACTGTCTGTGAGGAGTGTGGTGTGTTCTCCCTGTGTCTGCGTGGGTTTCCTCCGGGTGACTGTCTGTGAGGAGTGTGGTGTGTTCTCCCTGTGTCTGCGTGGGTTTCCTCCGGGTGACTGTCTGTGAGGAGTGTGGTGTGTTCTCCCTGTGTCTGCGTGGGTTTCCTCCGGGTGACTGTCTGTGAGGAGTGTGGTGTGTTCTCCCTGTGTCTGCGTGGGTTTCCTCCGGGTGACTGTCTGTGAGGAGTGTGGTGTGTTCTCCCTGTGTCTGCGTGGGTTTCCTCCGGGTGACTGTCTGTGAGGAGTGTGGTGTGTTCTCTCTGTGTCCGCGTGAGTTTCCTCCGGAAAACACACGTTGGTAGGTGGATTGGCGACTCCAAAGCGTCTGTGAGTGTGTGAGTGAACGTGCGAGTGTGTGTGTTGCCCTGTGAAGGACTGGCGCCCCCTCCAGGGTGTATTCCCGCCTTGCGCCCAAATGATTCCAGGTAGTCTCTGGACCCACCGCGGCCATGAACTGGATAAGGGTTACAGATAATGAATGTGTGAATGAGTGAGTGGGTAAGTGAGTGACTGAGTGAGGCAGCACGTCGTAGGTGAGAGAGTGAGTATAAATGTGAGTGTATGAGTGAGTGAACATGTGAGTATCTATGAAAGTATGTGAGAGTGAGCATGGATTAGTGAGAAAGCATGAATATGAGTGTGTATGTGTGTGAATGCATGCGTGAGTGAGTGAGTGAATGGGTTTGTAAGTACAGTATGAATGAGTGACAGGGTGAGTATGTAAGTATGAATGTATGTTAGAGAGTGAGTCAGTGAGTATGTATTTGAGTGACTGAGTGAGTCTTGTGAGAGAGTGAATGAGTGAATGAGTGAGTATGTATGTGCAGCTAAAGCTCTTCTTACAGACTCACGATTAGCTTTAATTTCTCCAGCTCTTTACGAGGAAAGTAATTTTTCTTATGTCCTCTCCATCCATGGCCTCTACAAAATCACATCCTTGCAGGGAGAGTGCACACACACACACACACACACACACACACACACAGATCTTAGAGGGTGAGAGGCCCAGCATGCACTTCATAAAAAAAAAAAAAACCAAAAAACAGGCGCTGCTCGTCTTCACAGTGCAGGGAGTCGGCTCAGCGAGAGACTAGATGAACTCTTAAACTCTTTCTTCTTCCACTTCTCTTTGTCTTTCTTGTTGAAAATGGAAACGCAACGCAAAATGAAAATGCGGTTTCCACAACAACGGCTCCACTTTAGAAGCAGGAAAAAAACGTGTGGCTAAAAATGTTTAGTGCTTTATTAATGATGGAGGGTCTCTGTTATTCGACAGTAGCGGGTGGGTGTTTGCAAGTGGCCAGTGACTGTCAGTAGAGGGGGTGTTTCTGATAAAGTGGCCAGTGAGTGTCAGTAGAAGGAGGTGTTTCTAATAAAGTGGCCAGTGAGTGTCAGTAGAAGGAGGGGGTGTTTCTGATAAAGTGGCCAGTGAGTGTCAGTAGAAGGGGGGGTGTTTCTGATAAAGTGGCCAGTGACTGTCAGTAGAGGGGGTGTTTCTGATAAAGTGGCCAGTGAGTGTCAGTAGAAGGGGGTGTTTCTAATAAAGTGGCCAGTGAGTGTCAGTAGAAGGGGGGTGTTTCTGATAAAGTGGCCAGTGAGTGTCAGTAGAAGGGGGGGGTGTTTCTAATAAAGCGGCCAGTGTGTGGAAGTAGAAGGGGGGGTGTTTCTAATAAAGCGGCCAGTGTGTGGAAGTAGAAGGGCTGGCGAATGTTACTCCTGGGCCACTCAAATGAAGGATTTTTCTGGAGATGGGACTAGATTCTGTGAAGGCCGGTCCATTTCGAGGCCGTCCTTGAGAAAGATGTTTTCCAAACGAAGGTTGCGCTCGATAATTAAAGGCCAGAGAGCAGAATGTGCAAATGAAGTGCGTGTGCTGTGTTGCTGCAGTAACCATGGTCACTCTGGAGAGCTTTTCAGCATAAAGTACAATTATCCCCCAAATCGCCTGGACTCCAGGTGTTACACAGCTTTTATTTCTGTGCTGAGCACCGTCCATTATTGGTCCACTGTTTCCAGCCTTTGAATGGAAGGTGTGTTGGACTGATTGAAATGGAAGGCCTTCAACTTTGAAGAACATTGTCAAGGTGCAGTTTGATGCCAGTGCTGTATAATACCCACGGGAAGTGTGCTGTGTTTACATCCTACATCTTCTATACGAGTGTGCACACTCACATAAACGTGGATCCAGAGCTGTGATTGGAGAGGCTCCGACGAGGGGTGACAGTATCACCCCATGTTTTCTGAACAAGTGATTTTTGTCACCTGTAAAAGTGATGTTAATGACTTACATTTAATACAGTTTTTTTAGAAAATACAGAAAATGTTCCCTCACTATTTGCTGCTTTGTTTGTTTCGGATGTTTGTAAACAGCCCTGACTTTGTAAATAGGAATAAACCTAAGTGACTCGCTCTGAAGTGGCTCAGGCTCCTCCCCCCTCCCCCAACCGGGCCCCCACGGATGGTAAAGAGACTCAGAGCGTTGAAAAGCATGAAGAGAGATGAGGACGTTGCCTTACAGTTACCTTACTTAAGGTGGAACTGACTCCAAATTCGGGAGAGTGCTAACTGCATGAAAGTAAACGCAGACTGAGAGTGCTACAAAAGTAAACAACTCGAGGTACAAATGAGTTTCTGTGGGAATTCAAACGAGTTCAACTTCAGCCAACAAGATACAGTCGCTCCTTTTTCAAACACACCGTTCCACTTTAAAAGATGCAGAGCTTCTGAATGAACACAAATGGGAGTGGGGAGTTTTTCTGTAGTTTGCTGTAGTTCTCCATAAACGTCTACATTGCCTTTAAAGAAACACTAGAAACACTACGTAAGATTAGATGTTTTTGCTCCCCCTACAGCATTCATTCATTCATTCTAGTTCAGGGTCACAGAGCCCACCCTAAATCACCCGGAGTAAGGCAGGAACACAGCCTACAGGGGGCGCCAGTCCTTCACAGGGCCCCCCTACAGCAGCACAGTGTAATTCACTTTTACAGCACTGTCCTGAAATCAAGAGCGTGTGTGGGAGTGCAATACTACCCTCCTCTAAATGTTATAGAGTGCAGTTTAATCAGTGCTGAGCCCAGAGTAGCAATGATAGAAAATCTGTTCTCTCGGTTACAGCTCAATGGAGCACCATAATAATTTTGAAGCTCTAATTTCAAAGTAAAACTACTACCTAGTGTTGCTTTATAGGGGAGGCAGTGGATTATGTCTTGGGATGGATACGGAAAAACCAAAGCTCCTGCCCAAAACTTTTCTGGCCCTGGTCTGGCCTACGAGGGTAGCATCCTAAAACGCTGATAGTCTGAATGACCAGTCGTCAACATGCCACAGTCCTGAAACAGAAGTTTGCTGGGACCCTGCGCCAAAATTCACCCCATTTTTCAACATAAAGCCGAGGTCTGACTCTCGCCCCGGTCCATTCAAGCAGCATTAGGAGGTTAAAGCACATCACTTCGGGTCAGTACACATGAGACCCTGCTCCCAGCGCCATTCTCACTGCTCTTAATACAGCTGTGCCGCTGTGGCCATGCCATCAATCAGAGTTTTCTGTTAAATTTGTAAAAACATGGCAAATATAACACAATGTGACTTTAATAGTATATTCTCTCATCTGCAACTGCTTCCATAGCTGCAGATGGGTGAAGACCTTGGGGGGGGGGGGGGGGGTCAGCCATTTTGATATATTTTTGTTAAACGATTAAGGCAGAGTCACAATGCTTAAATATTGGAGTGTAATAAAATTATAGAAAAATAACATCACTATCCAAAGAAAACTATGTATCTCCATATTTGTGGAGGAGAGAGACTCCAAACGTTGAAAAGCGTGAAAAGAGATGAGGATGTTGCGTTATTTCTGCTCCATAGGTGGGTAACATTGACTTATGTTTGTTGTTACAGTTACATTACCTAAGATGGAACTGACTCCAAATTCGGGAGAGTGCTAACTGCATGAAAGTAAACGCAGACTGAAAGTGCTACAAAACTAAACAACTCAAGTTCATTCAAACAAAGAAACTGTGGTCATCCTGAATAAACGTAAAAAAAAGACCAGAATTGTCTACTTTATAAGCAGATGTGTTTATTATTTTGGCCTGGGTCACTCCTGAAGTCATTTGACTTGTTATTTTATACTTCATTTGTTCTGGTTTATGCAATTACACTTCCACTTTACCTTAGTTTTCCATATTTCCCTGTTCTGGTATTCCTCCCATAGACAAGGTCATAATTGTAGGTTTTGGAATTTGGGGTCATACCTTATCTCCTCAGGAATATCTAAACCTTATTAGCATTTTGGCTAAAAATAACATTAATAAAAATTTGTCTCGCCCTTGTACGGTGCTAAATATTTCTAATATATGTGTTTTAATAAATCCCTCCAGCAGTAACACAACATGCGACCCGTTGATAAATTTGACGGAGGCGATTTGGCCCTTTTTAACGAGAGGTTATGTTTTGCTTCTAATTGAGAACGCAGCCGTCTGTTCGGAATTGCAAAGTGAAAAGAAAGCCGCCCACTCTCGCACATGGGGCGCTTCATAAGCAATTGGGACTATTATAATCTCCCTTGTGTCTCACTATTATCATCCTTTGCTTTTTCAACCTTTCTGTCTGTATTTACTCTTTATTTCCTAAACAACCGACGCATTTCAATATGCCCCCCACCACCGGTCTAAACGACATGCTGCTCAGGTCTACAGAGGATGCAGCTGAGGGGAGGGAGCCCAGATGCAAGTCGAGGATCATTATCAGGAGCTAATCAGCTGGACGTCGGCCCTCCTGCCTATCGATCGGCATGGAAACGTCCAGGTTAATTAAATCAGGACATTAATCTGGCCGCTCCCTATCGAGCAGGATGGACACGAGATGCAAAAGCCTTGGGCTGATCAATGAGGTGGAAATTGGTGGAGGTGGGCGAGCTTGTGAATATCCAGACCACCCATCTACGACGACACAGGGTCAATGAAAACCCGCAGCTCAGCATCCTTAATGAGCCTGGAGGGATGGAGGCTCGGAGTAGAAATATTTTCATAAACAGATGCTTAGAGTGAGCCAGGGGTGCTAATTTACCTTTCAGTTATTTAGCTTTAGCAACAGATTCAGAGCGATGGCACTAAACCCACTACAGCAAAGGACACTGGGAACAATCTATTGCTCTGAGGACACCAGCAGCTTCTTTTTTTTTGAGTTCTTGACTTGTGACCCTCCATTGGTGGTGTACACCATCTGTTCATGAAGTCCTGTGGTCAGAAACTGACCAATAAACAAATAAAGACAATGAGAGCCAAAACACTCATCAGGCACCTAGAGGTAAATGAATACAGCAACAGTTTCTCATAAAGGACCCTGTCCTTTGTGTTTCAGCACTGTCATGTTGCTCTCTTGGTCCAGGTCTTGTTTCTCAGTATCCTGTCTCTGCTCAGTATGTCCCCTCCCACCCCGTCCCCCTCCTGTCTTGGTTCCTGAGGGAGGTTTGGAGCTGTGTATTGGAGAAGAGGATTTTCTGACACTGCTGGACTGCATTCTGTATGCAGCATTTTTTCAGTCTCTGTCCCCTTTTCTGTTTCTTTGGCTCTCCGATTTCTCTCAGCCAGTCCCCGTTAGTCGTTTGTGCATCCATGAATGGCAGGTAACATCACTGTGTATAGCAGCCGCCATATTGAGTACATACTCTTTACTCAAACACACAACTCCAGGTAGTGTCGCAGTCACACAGCTCCAGGGACCTGAAGGTTGTGGGTTCTAGTCCCGCTCTGGGTGACTGTGAGGAGTGTGGGGTGTTCTCCCTGTGTCTGGGTGGGATTCCTCCGGGTGACTGTCTGTGAGGAGTGTGGTGTGTTCTCCTCGTGTCCGCGTGGGTTTCCTCCGGGTGCTCTGGTTTCCTCCCACAGTCCAAAAACACGCGTTGGTAGGTGAATTGGTGAATCCAAAGTGTCCTTAGGTGTGAGTGTGTGAGTGAATGTGTGTGTGTTGCCCTGTGAAGGACTGCCGCCCCCTCCAGGGTGTATTCCTGCCTTGCGCCCAATGATTCCAGGTAGACTCTGGACCCACCACGACATTGAACTGTATAAGGGTTACAGATAATGAATGTTTACATTGTTTTATTGTTCCTTTCAATAATTTTGGATCTCATTTAGTTGGTATAATTAAAGAAATATAAGTATGGATCCAGGATCCAACAGTGTCATGTTGGTAAACAGAGCTCTGTTAGTCTGTGTCACAGCACCCAGGCAGTAATTAGACACTAATTCGGCAGAGAACTTGAATTCAGGCAGACAATCGCAATAAAACATTATCCTCCAAGAATCTGTTCCACCCTCAGAGTGCAGCAGGATCAGATTATTTACCTGTAAACAGGAGAGAAGAAGGAGACTAAAGGATACGTGCCTTGTGTCTGTATTCTTCTACACCCTAAAACACATGAAATAGCATCAGTACTGAAGCTTGTATATGATCTTTGTCTGAGGAATTCACTCAGATTCAGTCACAAGGGCAGAGAAGTGTATTAGATACGAGGGCAAAAATGCTAATTTGGCTAACAGAGGATAACAGTTTTTTTTTCTCCTCATTATACCACACAGTGGGCTGTGGGCTTCTGTATTTGTAAATGCTGTGAGACTCTCTCCAGCGCAGGTAGAGAAACTGTGTATGAGACAAATGTATCCATCTTTCCCATTGGTTTACATTAGCGCTACACTCTGAAACCAGAAAATCAGTCCTCAATATGGTGCCATGGCTTGTAAACACCTCATATGTCCCAGCACCTTGTTGAGCATGATTTCACTTCAATGTGTCTAACATTATTCCAGGGTTTCAGTTGTTATATTAGTTCTGTTACTAGTGTCTTCGTTTGTGTTAATAAACACATCTTTATCTTAGTGACCTGCGTCCTCTCCATGAACCCATTTCAAGTACAAATGTTTCCAATAAAGTGGCCAACAAGTGGAAGCACTTTCACTTTTCTATTTCAAGTGGATTATCTCATGTTATCTCTTCAGAAATATGAATCATTTGTATGGATGAATAACACAGTTGCTTTTCACAAGTGCCATTCTGTACTGGTTACATGGCTATCTCTGATTCCCAGAGCATGATTCATCAAGAGCATCCTTGCCATTCTCAAATTTACATAATTATTTCAATGTGACACAGAGGTATTTACATAATGAAACGCATTTACATCAGATTTACATTCAGTGTCGACAGGTTGGGGCCTGCACTCTTGGCTTTCTTTTGCATGTCACAAAATCACCAGAAATCACAAAAACCATAGACTGTACACAACGTTTGAACAGTGGATGTGGATGGTTTTGTAATAGGAAAATAAGTTATTGCAAGTATTCAGGGGCAAGACCGTGCAAGGCTTTATATGTCAATAAAAGAATTTTATAATCAATAGAGTATTGAACTGGACTGATATGATTACATTTTCTGGTTTTAGTGAGTACCCTGGCTGCTGTGTTCTGAACTAGTTGAAGGTTGTTGAGGTTTATGCTGGAACACCCTGACAAGAGTTTGTTACAGAAATCTAACCTGGAAGTAATGAATTCAGGCACTAGTTTTTTTCTGCATCATGTAGAGATGAGGCATTTTCTAACTTAGCGATATTTCATTCATTCATTCATTCATTATCTGTAACCCTTATCCAGTTCAGGGTCGCGGTGGGTCCAGAGCCTACCTGGATTCATTGGGCGCAAGGCGGGAACACACCCTGGAGGGGGCACCAGTCCTTCACAGGGCAATACAGACCCACACTCACACCTATGGACACTTTTGAGTCGCCAATCCACCTACCAACGTGTGTTTTTGGACTGTGGGAGGAAACCGGAGCACCCGGAGGACACCCACGCGGACACGGGGAGAACACACCAAGACAGTCACCCGGAGCGGGAATCGAACCCACAACCTCCAGGTCCCTGGAGCTATGTGACTGCGACACCACGTGCCGCCCAGCAATATTTCGAAGCTAGTTATTTTACCTATGTGTTTTTCAAATGACCCAGGTGCTACAGAGAAATCTGCTGTATGTAAGAGTACATCTGACTGTTTACTTCTTGCAGCTTTTGGACCCAGAAGGAGAACCTCTTTGTGGTCAGAATTCAGAAGAAGGAAATGACATCACATCCAGTGTTTTATCCATTTATTTAAACTATTTTTCTTTTTTAAGTTTATAATCTGGTTTGGGGGCGGCATGGTGGCGCAGCAGGTGGTGTCACAATCACACAGCTCCAGGGACCTGGAGGTTGTGGGTTCGATTCCCGCTCCGGGTGACTGTCTGTGAGGAGTGTGGTGTGTTCTCCCTGTGTCCGCGTGGGTTTCCTCCGGGTGCTCCGGTTTCCTCCCACAGTCCAAAAACACACATTGGTAGGTGGATTGGCGACTCAAAAATGTCCGTGGGTGTGAGTGTGTGAGTGAATGTGTGAGTGTGTGTGTCTGTGTTGCCCTGTGAAGGACTGGCGCCCCCTCCAGGGTGTATTCCCGCCTTGCGCCCAATGATTCCAGGTAGGTTCTGGACCCACCGCGACCCTGAATTGGATAAGGGTTACAGATAATTAATGAATGAATCTGGTTTGGCTGAAACGGTAAAGTTGCACAAAACTAAACTCATCTTCTACATGTGAACTGTGTTCCTCTGTCCTCCTCTGACTAGATCTGCTTTGGAGAAGTTTGAAAGCTTCAGAATTTCCCCTTTGACTTACACAGAAAGAAAAAAAGAAAAAAAAAAAAAACGTGTCCGTATCCACGGCGCTAGAGTAACCTTGGCAACTGTGCCCCAAGCAACAACAATGACCAAACGCAGATGGTTTGCAGAGAGTGAGATGGACTTGCTCTCTCCCTCTCTCTCTCTCTCTCTCTCTCTCTCTCTCTCTCTCTCTCAGTATCCTTCTCCCTTTCTCTTTCTTTCTCACAAACACTCTTTTTTACACTTCTCTTTCACATGTTCTTTGATTCTGGTTCACTCTTTCTTATCTTACTATTCTGTTGTTCTGTCTTTCTTGTTTCCCTCTAATGCTCTCTGTGTGCTTTGCTTGTCTGTCTCCTCCAATTCTCCTCTAATGCCCATGTATTGTGCCCCTCACCTGTGTCTGTAGGTAACCCCACCCACTTTTAATTCCCAGGTGTCATATATTCGGTGTCGGCCCGTGTCATCGTTTCTTCCATGCGTCATGTTTCCACATGAAAAATGAACGTGATTCAGAATCAATTAAAGAACATATGGGCCGTTGCTGTCAGCCGTTAAAGGGATTCTAAAGCTGGTGTGACGTGGTGCTGTGGGGAATCTGCGCTCATTAAATCATCTCTTCACAGCTCGACTGTGAATTCACACCGGTCCATCAAGGGCATCTGCAATACATTCAGATAGAAAACAGTGTGGTTACACTACACGCTACATCCGTGGTTCTGCCATGGCCTCCTTTGCACAGATATGGTAGCAACTAAGTACATTCCCATGGTTACACACTGCTCTTTTTTTTTTGTACCATTTGTATGGTAACTGTACACTCAATTCAGTGTTTACACTACACCATGGGGCCAATGCAACCATTTCCATGTTTACATTATGCTATGCTACACATATTTCCCATAGACTACAACAATTACCACAGTTACACACTTATACATGGTTCTACAAGGGTTCTTTAGTCAAGAAACTGGTTTTTTATAGAACCCTGAACATTCAAATAACCAGCTGCATGATTAAAGTGTTCTTCAGATCGATGGAGAACGTGCTATAGATGGTTCTACACAATGAGTGTAGATCCAGTGTATTGCCAGTGGCGCAGGTACAGTACAAAGGTGATACACGTATTTCCATTATAATAAAACACACATACGTCATTCATGGTTGCAGCTCACACATTTCTGTGGTCCCCCAGTCCCTCAAATGCATAGCTATGCTACACCCACTGTGTCTAATTTTCAAGACTTTTATTTTCTCACTGTTTCACGCCTTGGTGACTTCCTGGCTGATTCAGGAAGGTGTTAGCAAGGGGCTGCCCATCGCCCCCAGGGACAAACCTGTCGCCAGATGGCCATCCGTTCACCGCCGGTCAGCTTCCCTTCACGCCTCACCTACCCCGCATACCCTCTCCACCAGGCTGGAGGGAGCCAGCACTGAAGCCACGTTTCTGTGCTCTTATAAACACTCTGCTGCCACCTGGAGATCAGGAAGAGCAGTGCAGGGTGTCCTGCCAGCCTCCAAAAAAAAAAAAAAAAAAAAAACCCACCAACTCATATCCCTTTCATAGCCATTGCATTATTTATTGAACTGCACTATAAAAAGCCACTGAGGGGTTTTATTTTTTCCAGAGGAAAAAAAGTAGAAAAAAAAGAACTCAAAATCCCAGAATCGTTTTAGAAACGGTCCATGGATACAAGGGAAATTACACAAAGCCTCTTTGTGTCCCACCACATTCGGGATCAGCTAATGAGCTTACGACTCAGGACAATCCAAATAGAGACTAGTGAATATTGAAAACAAATCTGAATACCCCACATGACACTTGGAGGATCGGTCACTGCTCCTGCTTGTCCTGAGAGTCGGAATGCTCCCTCTCCTGTGTTTGGTCTATTTCCTTGTTATTGGAGTGGACGAGGTGTGAGTGGAGAGGGTCAGTGTGTGACTAAAACA
The DNA here is from genome assembly GCF_029633855.1 of Hoplias malabaricus. NCBI lineage: Eukaryota > Metazoa > Chordata > Actinopteri > Characiformes > Erythrinidae > Hoplias > Hoplias malabaricus. Next base: position 33,654,074 of record NC_089814.1, on the reverse strand, counting down.
ACACTGACTCAGAATGAGCTGAATCTGTCCTTACAGAGATGCAACAAATTTGTCCCCACTCAAACAGTGCTACATTTAGCTTAGGGCTAAGCCTTAAATGTGCTGCTCTGAAGGGTCCAGCAAAGGTCACGGATGTGACAGATGAACACTACAGGGCTTGTTGACCCATCCACAAGCCCCCAGGACTAAATCAAGTGCGTTCAGAGAGGGAAACAACACACTTACCTCGGGAGTTTGACACCTTCCTGACTTGTGGTGGGATGTCCAGACATGCCCGACACACTGTACTTGTTTTGGGCCATGCCAGTAATGTTACAACAGTGATCCAACCCTGCATTCCTGCAAACAATGACAGGGATTACACGGCTCAGGTGTGTTCAGAGATGGAATCTGCAGCTGGGGACTTCACCTTTGTGCAAGATGAAAGCACGGCACAAAAAGTAATCCATGACAAATTTCTTATTATATCTCTGCAACTCTAATGAGGGCGGCACGATGGCGCAGCAGGTAGTGTCTCAGTTACACACAGCTCCAGGGACCTGGAGGTTGTGGGTTCCTCTGGGTGCTCCGGTTTCCTCCCATGGTCTGAAAACACAAGTTGGTAGGTGATTTGTGACACAAACCTGACCATAGGTGGGAGTGAATGTGTGAGTGTGTGGCGCCCCCTAAGGGTGTGTTCCCACCTTGCAGCCATTGATTCCGGGTAGGCTCCGGACCCACCGCGACCCTGAACTGGATGAGCGATTTCAGACAATGAGTGAATGAATGAATGAACTCATCTAGTCTCACTGCTTTTACTTCCCAACTCTTATTTTGTACATTGTTCACCGAGGTCCATTCACTTATTGGACCAGCTAGTGTTTCTTGTGGTAATCCAGTGTTATTTGAGGTTATCGTTCATGGTTTTCTTGGTAAATATACACTTCATTATGTTAAATCAAGTGTGTTGTTGTTTTGGTTTAGTGACGTTCACAGTCATAATCAAAAAACACTTATTTTTATAAAAGTCTGAGGATGTTTCCTTGCCATTTTTAATAAGTCTTGGTGTCTGTAAATGGGCAAAAATATGCTAGTCCAATATGCTAGTCTTTTTCTCTCTTAGCTCATGACAGAAAATGGAATCTGGAGTTTTTAAACAAAAAGAGAACTCCAAATGTTGAAAAGCATGAACCAGGTTGAAGATATTCCTCTATTTCTGCTCCATAGATGGGTAATGTTGACTTATTTATGCTGTTTTCAATCACTTAGGCTGGAAAGGTCGCTAACTGCATTACCGAACGTGCTCCCGAACTAAACAACTCGAGTTACAAACAAGGTTGTGTGGTAAATGACAAAACTTACAGGCAATTCAATTCAACCACTTACAGACAACAGTTACTTTTCTCCTCAAACACAACATTCCACCTTAAAAGATGCAGAGCTTCTTAATATAACCAAAGCAGCGAGAACAGTGTTTCCCTACAATTGTCACATCCTGGCCCAATCTTGTTTGTTTTCCCCCGCCATGTGGCTCTGTCTGTCTGTTATTGTCCATGTCTCCGCCTTTGTCTCTGCCTTCGTCTCCGCCTCTTTTACGTCACCCTCGTTATTTGTCTCAGGTGCGTCTCATCTGTGTTTTGCATTTAAGTCCCCTTCCCTCACTTCCTGTGGTCGTTCATTTGTTCTTTGTACTGTTTCGGCCCATGTTGTTCTCGTGTTGTTTCAAGTGCTCTATTTGTTAGAATCCCTAGTCATGTTGTTTCTGGTTCTCGTTCTTAGTGTTTGCCCTCGAGTTCGTTTATGTTTGTGTTGTTAATTTCTTGTAAAATAAAGTCTGTGTTATTAGCGTGTGCGTTCGCTTCCATCAGTCCGCACCCTACAAGCCTGACAACAATCCTAGACACCCTCTGAAAACAAACTTTGTTCTTTACACTCACTCACAACACATCTACTACTTTTTAGAGAAAAAAATAAATAAATTTGGGAGGAAACAAGACTTACAATGGGACCTCTTCTGGTCAGGCAAATAATAAACAACAGAGTTTAAACTTAAAACTACAGGTAGAAGCAGCCTTAGAGCCGGCTGCTAGGTCTGTAGTGAACGTCTGTGCTTAATCAGTCCCATCAAACATCCAAGAGCTGCTGTATGGTGGAGGACAGATGCCACAGATGTGGGGTGAAGGTATGGAGGGAAGATAACACCATCAGCGTCTATAAGAGGGCAGTCAAGGGTTTTATCACCATAGCAACCATCTACTCAGATAGTCTTCAATGCATAGAAGTATGAATAAAGACACAGGTTTCCACAAAGTTTCCCCACTGACCGTGATTTTATCCCACACTCGGTTAAAGCTCTATCTTAAAAAGTAGGTCTCACTGCGGTGGCCGGACTTGGTATTGACATCAATGTCATTTAGCCCACTTTACAAGTTATTAATCCCCCGTTTGTCTTTGGATGGGGGTTTGACGGGCCGTAATTATGTAATCGTCTTCTCAGACGCCAGGGAGTCTCAGCAGGAGTTTGAACTGGACCCTACAAGCCTGACAGAATGAACGACCAACAAATGGACGCAGCTAACACAGACAGTCCGTTCGCTGGGTGTGCGATTCGCCGGACTCCATTCCGTACAGGCCCCAAAGACCCTGTAGGGGAGGTTTTAAAAGCGGCTTCGGAATGGAGTCACCGGCTCCAGCACGTACACGCCAGAGCTGCCCAGTGCCTTAAGGAGGAGTCGATTCAGGAATTGAGAGATTGCTCCAGCGGGAATCGTAGGAGCCGCCGAAAGAAGTGGGCTGGAGTCTCCCCCTCGCTGGTGGATTACCCCCTCAGGTCTGGGGGAATTTGGGGGGGGGGGGGTTTAGGGTAGGTCCTGTCCAACCTCAGGACAACGGAGGTGAGGCTAACAGGGGCGCACCTCAGGGGGATCCATGGTTGAAGAAATCCCTCAAGAGAGTACCCATCAGACCCCCTAAACCCTTAACAGCTCCAGTCCATGACGTCGTCGCAGGGCCCCCTGCCTCTGTGGACATCGTCGCAGGGCCCCCTGTTCCCAAGGACAGCGCTGCAGTCCCTTCTACCGCCCAGGAGAAGCTTGCAAGCCTCCTGGCAGATCTGGAAGCTTTTGAGAAGAAGGAATACGCCGAACATGCTCCAGAGAAGGCAGCCACCCAGGCCGCTCCTGGCCCCATGAAGGCGGCACCCGCCGCTCCTGTCTCCGTGAACGCGGCGCCCGCCGCTCCTGTCTCCGTGAAGGCGGCACCAGCCGCTCCTGTCTCCGTGAAGGCGGCACTAGCCGCTCCTGTCTCCGTGAAGGCGGCACCAGTTGCTCCTGTCTCCGTGAACGCAGCACCCGCCACTCCTGTCTCTGTGACTGCGGCTTCCTCAGCCACTCCTGTTCAAGTGAAGGCGGCTTCCTCAGCCGCTCCTGTCTCCGTGAACGCGGCGCCTCCAGCCGCTCCTGTCACCATGAAAGCAGCTTCCTCAGCCGCTCCTGTCCTCGTGAAAGCGGCGCCTCCAGCCGCTTCTGTCCCCGTGAAAGCGGCGCCTCCAGCCGCACCTGCTCCATCGGAGGCGACTTCCACGGCTGCACCTGCTCCATCGAAGGCAGCTTCCTCAGCCGCTTCTGTCCCAGTGGAGGCGGCTTCCTCAGCTGCTTCTGAACCCGTGACGTTGGCTCCGGCCGCTTCTGAACCCGTGACTGTGGCTCTGGCCGCTCCAGGTTGTGTCCATAGGTCGGCCCCATGGACTTCGGGGCCGATCCCCAGAACTGTGCCCAGGCTGGTTCCTCAGACTTTTTCACAGACATTTGCCAGTCCTGGGTACCCCCCAGTTGTCTTGGTCCCTGTATCTGTCCCTGTCCTGGTTCCTATTTCTGTCCTTGTCCCAGTACCTGTGTCTGCCTTTGTCTCTGTTCCGGTCTCTGTCACCGTGTTCGTGTCTGTCCCGGTAAACGTCATGGTCCCTGTTCCCCTGCCAAGTCCAGTCCAGTCCCCTGTTAGTCCTGTCCAGTCACCATTTAAACCGTCTGTCCAGTCTCAAGTTCAGTCTCCTGTCCACTCCCAGTATCAATCCTCAGTCTCAGCACCTGTCCAGTCTATGTTCCAGTCTCATGTCTCTGCTCCTGTTCTGTCTCAGTCCCTGTTCAGTGTCCAGTCTAAGGTCCAGCACCCTGTCTTGTCACGAGTCCCGTCTCCTGTTTCTAGTTCTGTCCAGTGTCTGTTACGGTCTAGTCCCTTGTCCCCAGCTCCATTTCCTGTCTTGTCCTGAGTCTTGTGGTTTCATTTTTGTTTTGTTTCTCCTGGCCCCTCCTGCGCCAGCTTCTGGCGAGTCTAGTTTTTCATGCTCCGGGAGTTGCACGTCTTGGAGGGGGCGTCTGTCACATCCTGGCCCAATCTTGTTTGTTTTCCCCCGCCATGTGGCTCTGTCTGTCTGTTATTGTCCATGTCTCCACCTTTGTCTCTGCTTTCGTCTCCGCCTCTTTTACGTCACCCTCGTTATTTGTCTCAGGTGCGTCTCGTCTGTGTTTTGCATTTAAGTCCCCTTCCCTCACTTCCTGTGGTCGTTCATTTGTTCTTTGTACTGTTTCGGCCCATGTTGTTCTCGTGTTGTTTCAAGTGCTCTATTTGTTAGAATCCCTAGTCATGTTGTTTCTGGTTCTCGTTCTTAGTGTTTGCCCTCGAGTTCGTTTATGTTTGTTTTGTTAATTTCTTGTAAAATAGTCTGTGTTATTAGCGTGTGCGTCCGCCTCTGTCAGTCCGCACCCTACAAGCCTGACAACAATCCTAGACACCCTCTGGAAACAAACTTTGTTCTTCACACTCATTCAAAACAAATCTACTACTTTTTAGAGTAAAAAATAAATAAATTTGGGAGGAAACAAGACTTACAATGGGACCTCTTCTGGTCAGGCAAATAATAAACAACAGAGTTTAAACTTAAAACTACAGGTAGAAGCAGCCTTAGAGCCGGCCGCTAGGTCTGTAGTGAACGTCTGTGCTTAATCAGTCCCATCAAACATCCAAGAGCTGCTGTATGGTGGAGGACAGAGGCCACAGATGTGGGGTGAAAGTATGTAGAGAAGATAACACCATCAGCATCTATAGGAGGCCAGTCAAGGGTTTTATCACCATAGCAACCATCTACTCAGATAGTCTTCAATTCATAGAAGTATGAATAAAGACACAGGTTTCCACAAAGTTTCCCCACTGACCGTGATTTTATCCCACACTCGGTTAAAGCTCCATCTTAAAAAGTAGGTCTCACTGCGGAGGCCGGACTTGGTATTGACATCAGTGTCATTTAGCCCACTTTACAAGTTATTAATCCGCCGTTTGTCTTTGGATGGGGGTTTGACGGGCCGTAATTATGTAATCCGTCTTCTCAGACGCCAGGGAGTCTCAGCAGGAGTTTGAACTGGACGCTGACAGTAAATTTTCACTGTACAGAAACATACTGTGCTTTTTAGAAATGTCAGTAGCAGTTTGAGTCCTGCTTTCATAAGTCTTTATAATTGCATTCACATGCAGAAAAATATCTCTAAAACAGTTAGAACTACATGTTTACCACTTTTTTAAAGGTGCGGTAGGGGATTTTATTTCATGTTGAAACTAGTACAAACATTAGAATCATTAATATATGTCGGACGTGATATAAAATAGTTATATTAGCAACGGCATCACGTTCCTGAGAAAACCCGTTTTAGCTTGTCGTTGTTGTTGTTGTGCTTCACCTGCTTGGCCACTGCAGGTCACCCTCACTCATTCACTTATGATAGAAATCAATATACACAGCTCTGATTGGTCAGCTTCTGAGGTACAAGCTCTTGTCTGTGTACAGGGAAATGAGCTGGTGTTTATATAGAGCCCAATTGCTGTTTACAACACGATCATGCAGGAATCATGTGACCAAAACAGCTTCCAGATGCTCCGCCCAGTTTCACAGTTCTATTACTTGATGGGAAATGGATATAAGACAGTTCAGGGTTTGGATTCATAATGTAACCATGCCATATCTCACTGACCAGTGGAAACACATTATTAAATCATTATGAAAATTAATTCTTAGTTCTATTGGGTCTCCAATCAGTAACAGAGCCACACTTTTCTTTTTTGCTGAAACACCATTCTCTACTTTTGACAGTTACTTCTTTTTAAAAACTTTTACCCTTAATTGAGACTTATCTGCCCCTGTGCTGCCCTGTAGGCGTTTTACGAGCCCCGCGGGAGCGGCCGGAGATTCTCTTTGGCGAGTGTTCCTGTCGCCTAACAGTCATCAGCTTCCTCTCTCGTTTCCAGCTTCCTCTTGTGTTTCCTCTCCCGTTTCCAGTTCCCTCAATAGCCGCAGTCATGCGAGAGATTTGTGAGCCAGATTAGACAGTTTTGGGACCCTCCAGGAACATGACACATAAGAAATCTCAGTGGAACAACGGAGGGACAAAATGAGGTATTGTTCACATGTAACGCGAGCAGTGCCGCATATCGTCAGCAAGGAAGGTCGCTCTATAGGAGGCTCAGCTTGGCACCGGTTTCCATCTGAAAAGTTGGGACCTTTTACACGGTCTAAAGGGATTACACTGGCACATTGTTTGTAATCAATGCTACACTCTAAATGTGCTTTCAATGCTACAACACAAGACTTAATTTCCAAATGTGTACATTAAAGGTGCAATGAATTATTTCTACCAGTCAGTAAAGTCTGTACAAATTAATATGTATTATATTTATATTCAGTTCTGAATTTCTAATATTATTAGAACTTTATTCAGCTCTAATAATGTTTCCCTTTTTGTGTTCCACCTTTGTGTTAGAATTTCCAGTATCTCTGTAAAGTACAGACACCTATGGGTTAAAGTTTGAGTTTTTTATTCAAAGAAATTGAGGAATAACAGCAGCATTAAAGGTGGAAAGTCTGTGGTTTATGTGTTTTAACAAACAAAAATCTATTCTTCAAACGTTACCTTCAGCTTCGAATAGTCACCTTTTTAAGGTGTAGCCGGAAATTCAGATAAGATCCTAGTGAATATTAGCTTTGTAAACTGACCCATTTAAGGTGAAAATGTATGAATATGAAAATTGAGAATAATTTCTCAATATTTGCCTCCTAAAATGACATTTAAGGTGGAATGTTAAAAATCTATAAGAAAGATAATGAGCTCTCTGTGCTTCCAGGTCTCAGAGGGTCAGAGGGGTGTAATGTTTTAAGGTGGAAATGAAAACCTTTGCGGTTCCTCCAGTGGTAAAAACAGCAGCTGCTCATTTGCTTTTTGCCTCACCGTCTCTTCCCTCTCCTTATTTGTTTTCTCTCCATTTCCACCTCCACATCACTGCAACACTCAGCAACATTGAGGAGACCACCCCAGTGACCAACAGAAAAATGTTCTTGCAAATATAGAGGCACTTTTAAATTAGAACATGCTTGACAGGTTTGTCTACTCATGTCTCAGGCCCGGTGGAGTGTTTTTGCCAGAGGTTGGTGTGTGATTATTGATTTTTGAGAAGCACAGGTTGCTTAGCAGCTGTCATACTTCGATATGTCTTCACATGAATGTGCACAGCTAAAACTGGTCTAGAAGTCTAGGTGTGGTGGGTGTAATGTCTGAAAAGTCCTTCATGAAAAATGGGTTCAGATACATGCAGTGTCCCAACAAGTCCCTCAGAGCTTTGTCTTGATCCCTTAAACCAAGACATTAACAATCGCAAGTCCCACAAGATCTGAGATAACAAAAATCAACCCTCCCAGAGCTCCCAGGTATTACACTGTAACCGTAAGAAGCGTAATAGAGATGTATGAACCGATACACAAATCATTAAGTCAGTGGTAGTGGAGAATTCTCGCCCCCCAGAGAATGTGGGATATGAGAAAATGTTTCCAAACACTAGTTTCTGGTTTGGATTTCGTCCTAATGTCAGCGTTTTTAAGCATTTAGACATGTGTTTGGAAAGTGACACAAGTTTGAAGGGAAAGTTCACCCACTTTCAAGTTGGTAAATGTCATAAAATAGTCATCCATTGTTTTAAGAGTCTACTTTATGTAGTGGCTGAGATGTAAACAAGGCAAATTCATCCGTTTGTTCATTCATAAATTCATTCATTCATTTGTTCTCCTTCTGGAACCCTGTAAATCCATTCCGATCCGGAATTAAAGTTAACACGATAGTTATGCAGGAACTATGACCAGTCGTCTTTAAGGTTTTGACTTTTTCCTCACGTACCCAGGTAGTACGTGTATGTGGGACACTTACACAGTCAGTGCCACACTGCATGCCAACCAGAAGTGACCCAATTTGTTGCCTGTGTTGGTCTGCTCAGGTGTCGTTATCCCGTGTGGCAAATGGGACATGGAAATGGTGGAGCTATCCTTGCTTATGTAAGCTTATATAAAGGAGCAGAGGTTCGAAAAGGTTTGATTTCAGGCCGAAACTGTTTCAAACATATGTGAGCACTTCAGCAAAGATTAAAAAAAAAAGAAAAACACATTCCTCAAATCCTGATTCGTTCTCTTTGTGTCTGAAAGTAGAAAGCTCCTGTATATCCTTCATTGCCAACGTAGCTCAGCTTTGTACTCCAAGAATCCTTAGGACCTCCTTATTCATTCATTCATTCATTCATTCGTCTTCTGTAGCTGCTTCATCCTGATCAGGCTAGGCTCAGTAACACGGCATAGACAGGGCTCCAGGCCATCACAGGGCAATTTTAGGTGGTAGTGGAGCGTAAATATACAGGATTTGTGTTGTAAGACATGGAGACGTCTAGTTCCATTTACCACTAGGATTCTCTTCTCCCACTCTTCACACACTGATAGCAACACTGCAGGAGAAATGCTAGCAATGGCTTTCAGTATCCGTAGTTTCAGGTGCTGCACATCTCGTATCTTCACAGCATAGACAATTGCCTTCAGATGACCCCAAAGATAAAAGTCTAAAGGGGTCAGATCGGGAGACCTTGGGGGCCATTCAACTGGCCCACAACGACCAATCCACTGTTCCTCTAGGAATGCTCAGACCTGACACCCATAATGTGGTGGTGCACCATCTTGCTGGAAAAACTCAGGGAACATGCTGGCTTCAGTGCATAAAGAGGGAAACACATCATCATGTAGTAATTTCTCATATCCAGTGGCCTTGAGGTTTCCATTGATGAAGAATGGCCCCACTATCTTTGTACCCCATATACCACACCATACCATACGTTAAAACCAAGCACACCATTGTTTTTTTTTGTGAAATTCCCAATACGTTTGATGTGTCACATGACCCTCTTCCCATTTAAAAAAAAAACCAAAAGTTGGACCCAAAATGGCCGACATCAAAATGGCCTCCATGGTCACCACCCATCTTGAAAAGTTTACCCCCTCCATATACTAATGTGCCACAAATAGGAAGTTAATATCACCAACCATTCCCATTTTATTAAGGTGTATCCATATAAAGGGCCCACCCTGTAGTTCACTTTTACAGCACTGTCCTGAAATCAAGGGGGAGATGGAGTGAGAGAGGGAGGGGTGGTTTCCTACCTTCCTCTAAAAGTTACATAGTGCAGTTTCTGCAGTGTTGAGCCCGGAGTAACAATAACAGAGGCTCTATTCTCCCTGGTACAGCTCAGAAGATCATCAGAGGGATCGCACATAATGTCATTTTAAGGTCAAAATGTTACCTAGTGTTACTTATAATAATAATATATAAATACAAAAAACACTCTGAAAGACACTGTTTACGTCTCAACCTTTGAATTAAGGCTTTATGAGAAATGAAGAGAATTCCTCCTCAAACTCCACTGACAGTGTTTCACTTTGACATGAGCATGAGCCTGGGTTTCTGGCTTAATTTAGTCTGAGACTAGGCTTAATTTGTGTCTGGGAAACATGCCCAAGGAACAGAGATGTAGAGGAAGGGTGGTCATATAGGGAAAGACATATAACTGACCCCATACAAACCGGATTAAAGAAGTCGCCTGGCCTCCAGGGTTAACTAAGCTCTGTATGAACCTGGGCTTGGATCTTATCCTCCGAGATGTGATAACAACTGTCCAGCTTTTGACCTTTTCACCTCCTGCGCATGGCATGCGACCCGTTTGGTGCAGGTACAAAAACAGTGTGTCAGAGTAGACGCTGGGTATTTACAATGGCCTGTTTTCCATTTCCATAACACACTCCTTTAGTGTGGCGCTGGGTTTATTTATTTAGGTATTTTTCCAGATGAAAATATGCACTTTCTGAGTTTGAGCCAAACCTCCCGAAGCTTCCAGAGCTTTTCTGAAAAAGAAAAAAAAGACAAACGTGCGAGAGTGACCACAGTCCACAAAAGAGCAGTGTCAGTGAAATAAAGCGTCCAGAGAAAATGGAGGCTGTCATGAACATTACATTCCTCTTAGCCACTCTGAGAGCAGGGATAATTAACCAGAGCACTAATTGCACATAGCTGGCCAACTCTCTCTCTCTCTCTCTCTCTCTCTCTCTCTCTCTCTCTCTCTCTCTCTCTCTCTCTTTCTTTCATACAGACATTCCTGTCCTTCCTAAATGCTCAGAACTCTCACAGAGTAGGGATGATTTGGGTGGTGGATCATTCTCAATGCTGCGGTGGTGGTGTGTGAGTGTGTGTTGTGCTGGTAAAACTGGGTCAGCCACAGCAGTGCTGCTGGAGTTTTTAAACCCTTCAATGTAACTGAGGGACTGAGAACAGTATCATGTCCAAAGATGTCTCGGTGTGGTCCTTTGACACATGCAGCACACAGCGGTTTTCTGTTTTAGACGCGTTCTCGCAGCAGGAAATGCTCAGCATACTTTAGGCATTAGGCTGTGTAGCAGATACTCCGGGACATTAGAGGCTCCATTCACACATGCGCTCACTCAGATTTTGGCTGGAGTCTTTAATAGGGTGCTAGCAGGACACAGTTTGCGTAAAGTCCAGGGCAAATGTTGCCCACCAGGTAAACTCTGAAACATATCTAGGTTACAGTACATGTGTGAAAGGGGCTTAATAGAGTGGAGAGTAAGGAACAAAATATTCAGAAACTGCATCTATTTGGTCAGTAGGGTTGATAATGTGGACAGCAAGTGTGGACTATTAGCGTTATGACTTTTTGTTTACCAGCTACATGCAAATGTGATGATTCAGTGCATCTTTAATGATAACAAACACATGCTGGAAGACCTTATAAATGTATAGGAAGGTTTGGGTCAGTTGACACGAAGGGCTTATGTAGGTGGAGTCTGACAAACTCTGCTTCACAGTTAATGTGTTCCCATGTTTCCTGCCGCTCTCAGCTTGGATTACTCTCCTGGGGCATGGGCCCGGATTTCTGTAAAGCTGCTTGGGGACGACGCCCTTTGTAAAAAGTGCTAGACAAATGCATTTGAATTGAATTGAAGTGGATGTCCTGCAGAAACAAGCCCTTCCTGAGGTGAGCTGGGTGTGTTAGAGCTGGGAGAGCACTTCAGAAGACAGGGGAGTGGACTGAATTTAGACTAAGGAGCTCACTTCTGAAGCTCTATGGAGGTCCTATGAAACTCCAGATTCCATTCCAAAAATGAGTTGAGGCAAGTGTGATTTAATAGGGGACATACTATAAAATTTTAACCTCTTCAGTGCATGTGAACATTAAAGTGTGAATCAGGAGCTCACCAACCCACACACTGTAAAACAAGGCCGCCAATTCATTTTCTGCGTGCTGCTAAATCTGAAAACATGGGATAAAAATGAGCGGTTTTGAATCTGCTCCACCTCTGACGTCAAGTACAGAGACTTTAGGATTGCCCCGCCCCCTCATCTGAGTCTGTCCAATCACATTGTTGGACCTGCCTTTATGTGAGAGCACAAAAGACGAGGTTAAACACAACAAAACAGACATAACCAGCATGGAGAAATCAGAACACTGAGTAAAAACAGTGAAAACGAGAAAGGAAAAAAAAGAGAACTGAGCCAAAACGGCTTTGCTCCTCACTGCTGTGCACTCGGGGTTGGGGTGAACAGCAAGTGGCTCATTATCATTTAAAGGAACAGGTGCTGAAAGCGACCATTCTGAACAGGGGTGTTTAGACGGGGGACTGACCAAAGCAGGCCACATGTGTTTTATTTGTGCTCCATTATGGAAAAAGGAGGAGAATACGATCCCTTTAAGACTGGGGAAATGTTTAAGTGAACATCTTAAACAACTGTAGCAGGGAGGAGTTCAATCTGACAGCGAAGCACCAGCAATTAATCCAACAAGTTGTTGCACGCCAAGTTGTTGAGGTATTTCACACTTCTTCTCTGCATAACACTATCAGTAAATTCAGGAAAGTCTTTTGGGGTAACGGACAACGCTGACAAACCCTCTGTGACTGACTTTTTGAAATTAGAGCTGCGGTCTGACGTGACCCAAAGGTTGTGGACACCTGCTCATTAAAACATTCCTTCAGGATTGAGGGTCTCGACAGGGAGTCTGTGCCCTTTTCCTGCAGTAACAGTTTGTACTCTGTACAACCTACAGCATGGTGGCGCTGCAGGTGGTGTCGCTACCACACAGTTCCAACGTCTCGGGGTGCGGGCTTGATCCTCACATCGGGTCACTGTCTGTGTTCTCCCTGTGTCTACTCGGGTTTCTTCCCACAGTCCAAACACACATTTTTGTAGGTGGAGCTACTGTGTGATGCCCCCTCTGCCCAGTCCTAGAGGAGGCTTTGTAGCCTTCTACAAATGGTCTAAAGTGACCTTAAGCACGTGTGCAGCTGCTCCACAGCGTCCCCTTGACTTTCCCACAGTGGCCTTTGCTGATAATAAGGGGTTTCCACTCATATTTGGAAGTGGAGTGTAAATGAATACAGGATTCAGACTGGAAACTAAACTCACTAGCTTTTTTGTGAGCGTTTGACGCCACAGAGGTTCCTATTCTTTTCTAAGTACAGGGATGAGTGTGGAATTTATTGTCCGTGGTGACTGATCATAGGCTATGGACACAGAGGACCGAGCCTGGACTGGAAAACAGGGACCTACTCCTGTGTCCTGGAGAAGCTCTTCTATTTTAAGGACTAAACTGCCTGTAAAAAGTTATGATTTTTTTTTTTTTTATTATTAAACTGGAGCACAGAAGCGATCTGGTTCAAATGGTGAAAGGAATGTACCACACCGAGACGGAGCAGACGCAGACAAAACAAAAACAACACAAAATGCACCCAAAAGAAGCTGAAGACAGAAAGCACACGGTGTGCGGGAGATGAAGGTGGAGGCAGAGAGGCAGAAAGGCGGAGAGAGGGAGGGGTTAAAGGTGGAGGAGGACAGTTAGTTTTGTGTTTAGTATCTGTGTGTTTTTTCCCTCCTCTCTTTAAAAAGGCAGGGATTCCTGCCCCACTGTTATTCAGAGTGAGACTTTCTACACCTCCACCACAGGCCCTTTATCCTTCTTTTTCCTCCCCTCCACCCAAGCATCATGGGAAGGCAGAAGGTTCTCCTGGAGAAACTGGCGCAGACTCTGCAGATCCGGAACCTGCTGACGCGCCAGGCCCTGGCCGAATGTCTTGGCACCCTCATTTTAGTGGTGAGACACTATGCTGATGTGTGTGTGTTTATTGGTTTGTTTGTTTTAGCAATGAGTTTGACTCATTGATGTAAGTTAAAGGGCCCATTTCATTGTTTATAATTTTTGGATTTTTAGGTTTTTTTGTCCTCTAGCTCTACTCTTCTTATATTAAAGGACCCATACCTTACAATTGTTAGTGTAGTTTGTTTGCCACATATATGCATAAGTGCATTTAACAATCTTTAAATGTAAGTTAAAGAGCCTATATAATACTTTGTGACATTTTCTTAATTTTGGTTTTGGCCTGTGCCCTAAAATTGCTGTTATTTTTTGCATGAGGTCTACGTTTGAAGAATTGTGTGTGTGTGTGTGTGTGTGTGTGTGTGTGTGTGTGTGTGTGTCTACTGGAAATAAATTGTATTCCCTGGTGGTCCCCACAATGTCAATAATTCTATTTTAAGATGAAGACATAAGGTTTTAAGGTTGACTTAAGGTTAAGGTTAGGTTTGGGGTTAGGATTAAAGTTGGGGTCAAGTTTAGGGTTAGGATTAAGTGAATAATACTTACAGAAAATGTAATGGACTGAAGTAATGTCCCCAAAATGCACAGATACAAGATTGTGTGTATTTGTGTGTTTGTATTAAAATCCAGTTGTAATCCATTTCAATAAAACAGCTGTTGTTTTTCTCGGTAAGTTAAAAAGCCTATATGATATATATATATATATATATATATATTTCCTCTTGAGGGCCATTTCCATACAGATGTTTTCAGATTTTTATAGAGGTCATGTGACCTCCATTATATAGTGATATATATTGTTTATTTAATTAAATTCTCATCATGCTCTTTATAAGTAGCAACTTAAACAGGTCTTTTTTCTACAGATGTGTAGAGTTTGTGCCTCATTCGAGAAGCAGTCAGAGCACTCCTTATGAGTTCGGTGTGAGCAGGTGGGGCTTCACTGCTGTAGGTGGTGTAGGTGGACATATGAAAAGAGGGTTGCTTCTACAAAGCAAAGGCGTAAGGTTTATGTCATGTCAAGGTGAATTTGTTCTTTGTTTGGGCTGTTGGCGTAGGTCTTTCGTTTGTTCTAATAACACATAGACAACATGGAGAAAAACCTTAAAAATGACAGCATAGATTCATCAGTTTTTGAAATTCCTCCCTAATTTGGGTGTTGAGATTTAAACACAGGGATGGAGAGTGACTTGGTGTAAAATGGTAGATTGTAGAGAAACATACAGGTTTGTAGCCTATTTCTTTACAGTGGTGGTGAATGGAACCAGACATTTCCATGTTTTATTTATATATCAATAACCAGCAGGGACCTCCAACCCTCTAAAGGGCTTTACGTGGAATAATACTGATGGAAAATAGTGGGAAATCTGAAGAAAATATCATTTTTATTTAGATTTAAAATGCCTTTTAAGCATTGGACGTCTGGTTCCATTTACCCTTGTTTAGATCTCAACAATTAGTCATGAATTGCGAGTAGTAACTCATAATAATGGCTTATCTTCCCAAATCATTGTGAATACTCACTGAGCTGTAGCAGGGATAGAAGAGCCTCTGTTGTGACCACTCTGGGTTTAGCACTGCAGAATCAGCACTATGTAACTTTTGAAGGAGGGTAGGAAACTACCCCTCACTCTCCTTCGCACTGATTTCAGTGCAGTGCTGTAAAAATGAATTACCCCAGAGA
Source organism: Hoplias malabaricus (assembly GCF_029633855.1). NCBI lineage: Eukaryota > Metazoa > Chordata > Actinopteri > Characiformes > Erythrinidae > Hoplias > Hoplias malabaricus. Next base: position 33,638,899 of record NC_089814.1, on the reverse strand, counting down.
TAACACCAGGAGAAAACAAGAAATAAAAAATATTGCTTTAATAACTCACTTCAAGTATCTCCAAATCATGAGGAAATGCATATTTGAGTTACTGAGTAAATATTTTGGGATGTTAACCCACTATTCCTGCATGTGTGGTGGTTCACTGTTGGCACCAGCTGTATATTAAATAAGCTTTAATTGCCTAGCAACATCAGCCTCGTTGCTCCACCTTATAATAAAGAAAAATCAGACACTAAACATGTTTCCGCATGTCACTTATGCTCCTCTTTCCACAGTAAATAGGATCTAAAGGTCTGAAATATGACAAGGGATTTCTGAGGTGAGCAGAAACCTAGGGTCCGACAGGGGTGTCCATCTCGTCCTCTCCCACTTTGTGGCTCCGAGGAGCATTCCATGTAAAATCCTTCAGCTAGAAAGTGATTCCGAACCGTGAAGATGACTTACAAAAAAAAAAAAGATCTGCTCACTGTGTGTTCACTGGGCACTGCGTGACTGGACCGTCTGGAATTAGTGAGTCTTGGATCCATGGGTCTTTGGTGACTTTTGACTTTGAAGAAGTGCATGCCTTCCTTATTAAAAAAGAAATACAAGCGGGTCCATAAAATCAGAGTTGATTTATAAAAATAATAACAAGGAAGAGGATAAATTCCCAATATAGCATTTACAAAAATACTCCTGACTCCAAGAAAGTCCCATTTTTTCACTAAACCACATGTTTTTTCTGCTTATTTTTAATCAATCAGCATAAAGGAAGCACCCAGGCCAGTCTCCACAGTTTATAGCTAATTCTTTATTAAAAAAACAAACAACAATCACAGCTTTGAATTCAGTATGGTGGTTTATTTACAGTACGGTGGAAAAGACAAAACCTTGTCAACTACATTTCCAGTCAGGAAGTATGTTCTGGAAGAACATAGTGGATAACACTGCTACCTTCCATACACCGGGGTTCTGGTCCCCACTCTGGCATTAACTATAACAATGCTCTGTCCACGCATAGCAGTTATAAAGATCTGGTTTGTTGCTTTTTATGTTGTTTTAGAATTTTTAAGTCCACCTTAAATGGTGAAACAACTAGGTAGGTATTTTTTTATATTCAGTTCTTGGATTTTTAATCCCACCTTAAATGGTAAGCAGTTACATTCAGGCACATGTACAGACTTTGTTTTCTTTTTATTTTATTGGCACTTGTGCAATTGTCTAGTTCACCTTAAATCAGACCTTTATGCTGCTTATTTGCAATCTTAAAATTCCACCTTAAATAGTGTTCTAAATTTACAACTTATTCCAAAGTTTGAACATGTCTTAAGGTGGAACAGAAGATTCAAAATCAAGACAGAATCCCCCAGCGTTTACCAGCTCCTCAGGTAAAAAGGAGAGAAACACGCTGAAGCAGGAAAGACTGCTTTTTTCCAACCACATCACCACACTTAAAAAAACCTGAGGTTTCAGAAGCATTTCCCCTGGGGGGGAGTTGGGAATCTCTACTTGACCTTAAGCACTGTTTTCACGGGGACTGGAGGCATTGGGCCAGAGTCCGTGGGCAACACTCCAAACCGTAACTTGTTCTGAATATAATCATCTGCTAAAATGCCTCAAACGAGTAAATAAATAAGATAATGTTCATATCACGTACAATATGACACATATGGGGCTCTGTACATGTGTCAAGTGTCCATCAGGATCTGTGGGAGCTGGACACTGAGGTCAGCAGAGGTCAGTGTAGTTTTTCTAGAAGCGTGCTCTTTAGTGCACCCCGGTGAAGCTAATAGGCAATTAAGATCCGGACATGCCTCCAGCTCACTGGACGTTAGGACACTGGAGCCAATGCGGTGCAATAGGATTGTGTAGAAGGCAAGAAATGGATAATGATGCCTACCAGAGATGACACACTGTCAGTCGCGCTGCGTGACATCGTGCAACACGCAAACTCCCCTATATAATGAGGGAGCTTTGCTATAAAATTTGCAGGAGCACCTATGCCCAACACACTCTGGGACACAGGCAGGTGTCGAAACGTTCAGTAGCATAAATGTGCTGTACATAGTGATATCACATTAAATTCCTACAGTAAAAGAACATATAAGTAAAGATCATCTTTAGGGCTGCTGTGGGCAATTCTGATTTGATTTCCATTTTTAATAACAGGAAACATGTGGATTTCCTCTATATTTGTCCTAGTTTCTGTGTTTCATATCATTTATGACACTATTTATTATTTTTATTTTATTAAAATTTTTGACTAGTCAGGTTTGTTTTTGTGATTAAACCTCAGTAAATTATGTGTAATTATTCTTTTTTTTTTTTTGGAGATTCAATATCTGCAAAAAAAAAAAATATATATATATATATATATATATATATCCTTTCAGTGAGAGGCAGGTTTCCCTGTGCCTCACTGGGTGCAAGGCAGGAACACACACTGGAGGGGGCGCCAGTCCTTCACAGGGCGACACACACTCACACATTCACTAACGCACTCACACCTACGGACACTTTTGAGACACCAATCCACTTACCAACGTGTTTTTGGATTGTGGGAGGAAATCAGAGCACCCGGAGGAAACCCACGCAGACACAGGGAGAGCACACCACACTCCTCACAGACAGTCACCCGGAGGAAACCCACGCAGACACAGGGAGAACACACCACACTCCTCACAGACAGTCACCCATTATTATTATTATTATTATTATCACTGGCCTGGAGAGTAGTGCAGTCTGTCAGAGGAGTCCAGAACTAAACATCCAGCATCAATACCTGATCTTACTGAAGTTTATGTAGCTGAATGCCATCAGATCATCACAGCAATGTAAAGACAGCTAGTCTAAAGCAGTCCCAGAAGAACAGAAGTTGAAAAGGCAGCAAAAAGGAAACAATTAGCCTTTTAATACCCTTCATTTCAGGACGAGCATGTGTCCTCACCTCATCATCACTGGAAAGCACTGTCCCTTAGTGCTCAGAGCTGTGAGAGCAGCCTTTGGAGACAGTCCTTAATGAAATACTGGGAATGCGTTGTCAGATGTGCATTGTTTTTTTCCCAGTTTTACAACATGCTATTGTTATTTTTGTAAATGACGATGTAAATTACTTCAAAACGCACTCATTATTCTGGCTAGGAAAACAAAACGGGAATGTGTTAATGATTTTGAAACAAATGATTCTGCGATGAATTATTCAAACCGCAGGTGAAGCGCAGGGACGCAGATTCACTTCCACTTTCTATTAAATATGGTAATGAAATGACTATATTTAGAGGCACTGCTTGATTCCATGAAGTGTTGCTGGGAACCAGATGTTTTTCATAAGAATCCATAAACATAAGGAGGCTATATCCAAATAAAATGGTTCACACATCAAGGGATTCTTCTGAAACGAGGGATATTAATCAGAGCTGTGTCCATCTTTACTGCAGTAACTGTTTCTTCTCTTCTCAGAAGGGTTTAGACTGGAAGTTGGAGCATTGCTGTGAGAATCTGTTGGCAGTCTGCCTTCAGTAGGACATTAATAATGGGCTAATAAACGCAATGCAAGGTTTGGGTTTTTGCTTCTGGGGGTCCTTCTAATGTAATTAATTTTTACAGCCCTCTAATGAATAATATGTGAAAGGGGAGGGAAATGGGAGCTTTCCTACCCTCCTCCACAAGTTACACAGTGGAGTCTCTGCAGTGCTGAGCACAGAGTAACAATGACAGAGGCTCTGTTCTCCCTTTTACAGCTTTTTTTGGGTGTTCACAATGATTTTGAATCTGTAATTGTAAGGTACAAATATTACATAGTGTTCCTTTAATAGTATCATCACCCACCACTTTAATGGAAATACCCACCGAAGGTACCTGGGGCTAAGGGAGACAGGGCCCTTCAGCCTGTTTTCGAAAGCGATGCAGCTTGTACTTAAACTCCCTCTTGTCCAGTTATTGTTTGGGTGGTGTTTGGCAGACGTTCCTTCTATTTTTTCTGGCAGTAGAAGCTGCAAATTTTAATAACACCAAACAGTGATATTCAGAAATCCCTAGCTCTGCTCAGACCACAATGTCCTAAGACTGTGTTTTCGGCTGTAGCTGGGGAGCCTTGCATTGTAGGGGGTAGAACAGAGGTCCACACAAACACACGGTGTGGATAATGCTTCACATTCCTTATCCGTGGCGCACGGAACGAAGGTACGTTGAGCTGAGTGTGGCTCTGGAAATAGCAAACATTTCCTGTCCTGAGAGGATGGGCCGCAGAGCCATATTACAGTCCTGTTTATATTTTTGTTTCTACTTTGGCATGTCTTTTAGCCCTGGCTCTTTCGAACTTTTGACCTTCGGAGGTGTGTGTGTGCGCCATTCAGGAACTCTGGGATTTTAATAAATAGTGGGGCTGGTTTAAATTATCCGGCTGGATGCCAGTGGTACACCATAAATTGAAGCCAGAGGTGATATCAGGCTGGTACTAGAGGACAGCACGGACAAATCTGATTCTGTGATCAGCTTAGTCTGAAATAAAAATTTCTCAGATGCCCTTGTGACAAAAAAGGGTGGCCGCTGAGCATGCTGGAAGCTCCCCCATGAGCTCCTCAGCCCCTCCCACACTCGGGAATGCCACAGTATTCATCGTTGTAGACACTGCCCTGTCCATAGTGGTAGCACTATATTTAGAGGGGGGTGGGGTATGTGTGTGTAATAGTTGCCTCAGACTGGTGCTCCCTGTTATAGAGAGCTTGTTAGTCCACCGTGGGGCTCAGACTGAATCACTGTCTTGTCAGAAGCGGCTCGGAGCTCCCTCACTAATGCCATTTCACCCTGTTTGGCGGCTGAGCGAGGTAACGAGCTTCCCCATTAGGCGCTGACACCCTGGACCTGCCGCTGGCATCTGACCCTTGCCACACAAGTTATATCCTGCATAACGACTCTCTCTGTTTTCAGAGGCAGGACAGTGTGCATATAGCAATATGTCAAAAAGCAGTTTTAGCATGCATACAGTCTGGAACACGAAAATCAGCCATAACATTAAAATGGCCTCTTGTTTTACACCCACTGTCCATTTTATGAGCACTTTGTAGCTCTACAATTTTCAGTGCATACAGGATTAGCCCCTTTTTACCCTTTTCTTCAGTGCTCAGGACCCCCACAGAGCATGATTTGGGTGGTGGATCATTCTCAGCGCTGCAGTGACACTGACGTGGTGGTGGAGTGTTAATGCGTGTTGCAGAGGTAGGGGTGGATCAGACACAGCAGTGCTGTTGGAGTTCTTAAACCCAGTGTCCACTCACTGTCCACTCTCTCAGACACTCCTCCCTCGTTGGTCCACCTTGTAGATGTAAAGTCAGAGACAGTAGCTCATCTGTCGCTGCACAGTGTGTGTAGACCTTCATCAGTGACACAGGACACTGTCGGCTGGATGTTTTTGTTTGGCGGACTATTCTCAGTTCAGACACTGAGGTATTAAAAGTTTAATATCTAAACCAGGGGTCTCAAACCAAATCCACGGAGGGCCGCGTGGGTGCAGGTGTTCTTTCCAACCACGCAAAAGCCCCACACTACTGAAAGTCAAGATCTATTGATTAGATTGAATGATTAAAAACAGGTGGAATGAGGTGTGGCTTCTGCGTGGTTGGAAAGAAAACCTGCACCCACACGGCCCTCCGTGGATCTGGTTTGACACCCCTGATCTAAACTGTTCTACTACATTTGACCTCTATTGATGGTGTCCTCATTCCATCCCCTCTACTCTACTCTGCTGCAGATGTTTGGCTGTGGAGCGGTCGCCCAGCAGGTTCTCAGCGAAGGTTCTCACGGGATGTTCCTGACGGTGAACTTCGCTTTCGGATTCGCCGCCACTCTGGGGATCCTGGTGTGTGGGCAGGTCTCGGGTAAGGGCTTTAGGCTTCATACACAGTCAAGATTACTGCCTTAAGACCATTTTTCTTTCACAGATTCTTCTAAATGTTGTTGTTATTGTTTCTCACTGTTAGAGTTAGAATCAGAATCACTTCATTGGTCAATGTGCTTGCACACAGAGGAATTGGTTTTCCGCATTTAACCCAATCCGTGCAGTGAAACACACATGTACGCACACACTAGTGAACACAAGGGGGCAGTGAGCAGGCGCCCAGGGAAAGGGTGAAACCTTAAACTTGATCTCTCTGTGTAGCGAAATTCAGGGGCACCACATGCTTCTTCAAGATGGTGAACCCATAGTAAAGCTATTAAATGTGAATAAAGTGCAATGTAATTAATCAATTTAATTAAATATAAAATCCAGGCTTTCAGTGCAGAAGGGGTTTTCTATGGTGGCCCACAGAGTCAATGCACAACAGCCGTTGGGGAAGCAGTAATTCCACCACCCAGATGTAAACAAAGTGATTGATTGAGCGTGTGATGGTGGGATATGGTTCACTGTTACTAGCTCATATTTCTTCATAAACATTCTGATAGGAACCAGGGGTGGAACCAGAGGCATTAAACTCCTCAGACATCTGCTTCCTGTCACCACCACTTTAAACAGTTCTGACTCATTTCTCCATATGCCCCTCCATTCCTGAGGGTCCCATAATGTCAGCGCTCACGCTGAATGTTAGGAAATGCACCTCCTTTGTGATTCCACTCACTGGCCAATTTATCAGAAATACCCACGAGATCCAGTCCCTGGTCATTTTACTGGAATGCAGTACCTCGTAGTGACCACTTGATTAGAAACACCTACCTTGTTTCTCCACCTGATTTGGCCACTTTATTAGAAACACCTAACTTGTACATCCTCTCACTGGACACTTTATTGGAAACATTCGCATTGTACCTAATCACTGGCCACTTTATTAGAAACCCTTGTGTTCCCAAGCACTAGCCACTTTGTTAGAAACACAAACCTTGTCTTTTCAACCCTCGGTCACTTTATTAGAAACACCCTTTGTCTCTTTCCTTCACTGGCCACATAGTAAAGAATATCTGGTCAAGAGCAGTGGTCAGAACCTATCTATTGCTGAAGCACATGAGGATAGACAAATCTAAACAAGCCAGGAAGGGGTTTCCAAGAAAGTGATCAGTGACAGTTTAGACTAGAACAGCCCTGAGCTTTTTGGAAAATATGCCGCAGCTGCAGTGAAACCCTTCAAAGCCTTGTTGATTTGGGAGGTGATGTTGCCCTAGGGAAGACTTCAGAGCTTTAGACATAAGTAGTGTCTTTACAGTGCTGATAAATGTCATACTTTGATGGAGAGATTAGGCTAAGCTACTGCATTTTAGCTTTTATTGGGTAGCATTTAAAAAAAACAAGCCCGGTGATTTAAGGAGGGTGTGTTCGCTGCAGATAGAAGCTGACGGACCATGGAAGACATTTCATAGGAGGCTTATGTTAAAGATCTTCACAGCTCCACAAAATCCGAATTTTATTAGGTTCAATGATTTAGCATTAAGTAAGTGGTTAGACCTGAAATTACACAATCATAAATGCACAGCATATTCCCTGCTTAACTGTTGTATAACTGTTGTATATATATCAGACACAGCAGTGCTGCTGGAGTTCTGACGTTATACAACTATTACAGAGTGGATTCTTTGCAGGAGATGCAAAGAAACGTTCACTGGTTACTCTGGTGTGAGTGGATCAGGCACAGCAGATGCTGCTCAAGTTTTTAAACACTGTGTCCACTGACTGTTCACTCTGTTAGACACTCCTACCTTATTGGTCCATATTGTAAATGTAAAGTCAGAGTAGCTCTGATCTGTCGCTGCACAGTGTGTGTTGGGCGTCCTCGAGTCTTTCATCAGTGGACGCTGTCGACTGGGTGTTTTTTAGTTGGCGGACTATTCTCAGTCCTGACACTGAAGGGGATATAAACATCATTGGACGTTGTAGTATAGAATATAATAATATATCTCTCCTGGTTGTTGTAGGAGGCCACCTGAACCCGGCCGTGACGTTTGCTCTTTGCATTCTGGGTCGAGAGCCATGGAAGAAGTTTCCTGTCTACTTTCTGTCCCAGACGTTAGGAGCCTTTCTCGGATCGGGGATCATATTCGGCATGTACTTCGGTGAGTTGCATGAGATGAACTTTACAAGTGACAGAAGCAGCACTGGAATTCACAATGCGTTGAATTACCCAGTGTTTTCATAAATGCAAACTCCAAACATTATCCTCTAAAAGCTCCAATAGGCAGAACATCAACTGCTCAGCTCAACACGCTTGGAGGAGAACACTTACTGCCAGTTCTGCCACATCAACTAACAGAAGCCTGCCTTGGCTAGCACCTTGCTAAGTGATGGTTGAGAGGGTCTGTGTTCATTATCGGGATGTATGTTTTCACCTGTATCCAGTAAAAAAACACTATGACCATTTTGATTTGATTTACAGATGCGCTGTGGGAGTTTAACAAGAGCGGTCTGATCGTGCTGGGGGAGAACTCTACAGCGGGAATCTTCGCCACTTATCCGTCCGAACATCTCAGCATCGTCAATGGCTTCTTCGACCAAGTAAGTGTCAGGTTGTCACGAGAGAACTATCGGTCTGCTTCCGCTACCACAGAAATCAGGATTCCCCTAGTGAGGGAAACCCCCTCCAGCCTGGAGGAACAGGGAGGCCTTGCCCTTAAGCACAGGTTGTCTCTGAGGGTCTGAGATGTTGCTAAGGGATTGAAAGCTTAAGTTGAACTTTAACAAAAAAAAAAAAAAAAAAACTAGCTTTCATTCACTTTTAAAGGAAAGCTATGTAATATTTTTACCTTATAATTAAGCTTCAAAATGAATTTCATGATCCACTGAGCTGTAACAGGGAGAATAGAACCTCTGTTGTTGCTCTATCGGGCTCAGCACTGCAGAAACTGCACTATGTAATATTCGGGGGAGGGTAGGAACCCTGAAGCTGACCTTAAGACCTGATGTGTATGTGATTCCTCCACAGATAATTGGCACAGCGGCTCTGATCGTGTGTATCCTGGCCATCGTGGACCCCTATAACAACCCGATCCCCCGGGGTCTGGAGGCCTTCACGGTGGGCTTTGTGGTGCTGGTGATTGGTTTGTCGATGGGCTTTAACTCTGGGTACGCAGTGAACCCGGCCAGGGACCTGGGACCCCGCATCTTTACTGCCCTCGCTGGTTGGGGCAGTGAGGTCTTCACGTGAGTCTCTATCCCTCTGTCTGTCTGTCTTTCTGTGTATCTACAGTACTGTGCAAAACTCTTAGGCAACTAAGATTACATTATTATTATTATTATTATTATTTAAAGGAACACTATGTAAGATTTAGGTTTGTCCCTCCTGGGGCACCTCCTAGTGCAATTCATTTTTACAACACTGTACCTATTTCAGTGGGGAAGGGGAGGGAGCGGTGGTGGTTTCCTACCCTCCTCCAAAAGTTACATAGTGCTGTTTCTGCAGTGCTGAGCCCAGAGTAGCAACCACAGAGGCTCCATTCTCCCTGTTACAGCTCAGTGGAGCGTCACAGTGATTTTGAAGCTGTAATTCTAAGGTAGGAATATTACATAGTGTTCCTTTAAAAGAATTGTTTTTTCTCAGTAAAAAAGGTAGCCGCTCTGTCGTGAGTAAGTGTGAAGAACAAAGTGTGTTTCCAGATGTTCTCCTGATTGTATGCATCTGTTACATCAACAGCTCACTTGATTTAATATGATGAAGTATTTATTAACCGCTAAAACTACGGATTGGACGATAATCTCAAATAATACTGGACTGTCACGAGGAGAGATGTGTCACACTCACTGGAGTAAAGGGTTCATTCTCTGTTCACAGGGCAAAAGAGTACTGGTTCTTCGTGCCTATATTCGCCCCCTTCTTCGGCACGTTCGTGGGTGTCCTGGTGTATCAGCTGATGGTGGGTTACCACGTGGAGGGGGAGGTCCGAGACAGACAGGCAGCGGCGGCTCAGGAGGAGAAAGAGAGGCTGAAGCTCTCCAACGTCCCACAGAAAAACGACACGCCGTGAAGGCTTGCTTTAGAAACAACGTCCATTCGTTTAAAGGAACATTTCAGTATTTTATAACTGACGTCTGTGTGCTGCGTCTGTGGTTTATGTTGGACGTTCTGGATGCTTTGCATGGTTTAATGACCCCTGGGAGTGCATGGCTTCGTATCTTGACTATAGTATAAGCTACAGGGCAGATGAATCATGTTAGTAAACATCTGTTTTTAAATCATAAAACCTCATATATGCAACATGCACAAGATAGTGTTATTAAGGCCTTATGAGATTTACATAGACCTACCTACCCTATTGAGCCATAATATTAAAAACAGCCTCCACTCATTATTCTTCGCTCATTTTCTCAGCTTTACTTCGACAATTACAGAATGTAGTCTGTCTGTTGCTCTGCATACTTTATTAGGACCCCCCCCCTAATTGGTTTTTGGTTGGTAGACTATACTCCAGCAGTGACACTAAGGGGTTAAAAATTCCAGCAGTCCTGTAGGGGTCTGGACTATTGTAAATTGTTCTTACAAAGTGCTTTTCACTTATCTATTTGCCTAAATTTTACATTTGTTTATAGCTGGAAACGTGCTCTCATTGATCTACTTTAGTTTATTATTCCTTTGTTTGTTTGTATTTTTTTAATTCTTCAAATAGTTTTTATCGCTTTATTTTATTTGATTTTATATTATGTCTTTTCCTTTTATTTTATCCAAGTATATAATAAACAGATACTTGTTGTTTTAAAAATCCTTTGATGTTTCTTGTGTCGTGTCAACACTTGCTGTCTTTTAAGGGTGTTATATAAATAAAGCTGCCATGTCTTGTCTTGTATTTTAATGTTATGGCTGGTCAGTGTACATCTGACTGAAGGGATATGTTTAGAAATCCCCATTAGGAGCTCAACCATAAAACCCCGGGGATTCTCTCGACAAGCTGCTGTCCACAAACACGATTCCAGGTGTAGGTTAGAGGTGAGTCTGTTAAAGCCCTGGGAATGTCACATGAGCATATCTGGAGGTAACTATACTCAGCTGCTCATGAAACGTGCTGTCCAGTCCAGTCCCTTTCAGTTGAAGGCCATTCTTGAGAAGAGTTAATGAATGTTTATGAATGCAGGAGGACCATGAGCTTACCTGAGAGCTCCTTATATGTTGCACTACACTTCTATATATCCCTCTGTAACTCAATGAATACAAATCCATTCAAATACACTATATCCTTGACTTCAGTTTAGTGTTGTAAAGATTGATAGCTCAGATGCTGAATTGCACCCTACTACTGGTGACCTGCATGGGTAAATGTGACATCATTCATTCATTCATTCATTCATTCATTGTCTGTAACCCTTATCCAGTTCAGGGTCGCGGTGGATCTGGAGCCAACCCGGAATCACTGGGCACAAGGAAAGAACACACTCTGGAGGGGGCACCAGTCCTGTGCAGGGTGACACACACTGACACATTCACTCACATTCACTCACACCTATGGACACTTCTGAGTCACCAATCCACCTACCAGTATGTGTTTTTGGACCGTGGGAGGAAACCGGAACACCTGGAGGAAACCCATGTGGACACAGAGAGAACACACCACACTCCTCACAGACAGTCACCCGGAGGAAACCCATGCAGACACAGGGAGAAAACACAACACTCCTCACAGACAGTCACCTGGAGGGAACCCACACAGGCACAGAGAAAACACACCACACTCCTCACAGACAGTCACCCGGAGGAAACCCACGCAGACACAGGGAGAACACACCACACTCCTCACAGACAGTCACACAGAGGAAACCCACACGGACACAGGGAAAACACACCACACTCCTCACAGACAGTCACCCGGAGGAAACCCACGCCGACACAGGGAGAACACACCACACTCCTCACAGACAGTCACCCGGAGGAAACCCATGCAGACACAGGGAAAACACACTACACTCCTCACAGACAGTCACCTGGAGGAAACCCACGCAGACACAGGGAAAACACACTACACTCCTCACAGACAGTCCCCCGGAGGAAACCCACGCAGACACAGGGAGAACACACCACACTCCTCACAGACAGTCACCCAGAGGAAACCCACGCAGACACAGGGGGAACACACCACACTCCTCACAGACAGTCACCCGGAGGAAACCCACGCCGACACAGGGAGACCACACCACACTCCTCACAGACAGTCACCTGGAGGAAACCCACGCTGACACAGGGAGAACACACCACACTCCTCACAGACAGTCACCCAGAGCGGTGTCACTTGAACCCACAACCTCCAGGTCCCTGTGTGACTGCGACAATATTAATCTAATATTAAATAAACTAATAAACTCTGAATCATTACTGATTTGTTTTATCAAGAAGAATAAAGAGGATTCTCTAGAGCAGCTGCATATGATCTGAAGGTCACCATGCTTAGTGCCAAGAGTCAACCAGGGAGCACCTCAGGATTACAGCGTAGACCAAAGGGACTGTGTTCTCTGAAGTGATGCAGCTCCATCATATATTGCGGCGTTTTTGATCCAACTATTAATTTACCATAGGCTAAAGTTAGTGTTCTCCTCCAAGCGTGTGGAACTAGATGCAGTTTGAACTCATCTAACGGAGCTTCAGCTCTCAGAGAAATCAACATTAAGACCTACCCTACATGGGCATTGAATAAAAATACTCCACTCTGCATTCTCTGCTATTCCCCTTATTCTGCAGAGCTAATTTTAGCCTCACATATAAAATGGAGATTTTGAAGGTGGAACAGGACATTTAAATAAGAGGCTGGCCAATAATGTCAATATTAGTGTTTTACTTTACGTTTGAATACAAAAACTGAGAATAAGACGTAAACCCCTGCCTCCTAAAATGACATTTAATGTGTAAGGGAAAAAATACATAAGGAAGATCAGCCTCCACACATTTAACCTTAGAAGCGCCGAGAGTCGGTCTGACTGACTTTACTCTGTGGACCTTGTTAGTTTTGGTGTGGGAGGGAAGTCAGTGTGAAGTTGTCAGTCACAGCGTCAAACCAGCAGCTCTCTGTGCTCCCAGTGGGTCAGAGAAGCACAATGTGGCTAGCGTTAAGGTGTAAACAAACATACAATTAGCTGGTAAATAAGTGACCTTGGTGGTTCCTCCAGTGGTAAAAACAATGGCAAATTTTTCCATTTTTGCCTCACCCTCTTCTCCCTCTCCTTCTGTGTTTTCTTTCCATCTGAAGTGAAGTCAGTTCCACCTCCACGTCACTACAGCACTCTGGCAACTTTAGGGTCCAGAGAAAGTGTGTGTTTGTGTGTTTACTATTGCTGTGGTTGTATCTAAATCAAAGGATACACAAAGATGGCCCCTCCCTTGCTGTGATAGAAAATAAAGTGAATTGCAAAGGCTTTTAGAAGATCATCCAGGACAGACGGTTCAAACATGTTTGGGCCACCAACAAGGTGGAGCTCACAAGGGAGGGGTTTCCAATAATCCATGGAGTGCATAAGGAATGGTTCTACGAACCCCACACAGTGAATCTGGAGGGAATTAGAACAGGGTTGTTCTGAAAACAATGGCAGAAGGGAATCCATCTTAATTTTTGTGGGAGTAACTCTGGACATTTTGTGTTTAGATCAAACCACATTCAGCAAATTAAGACCATCTCCGTGATGTGCAACCATGTCGAGGTTAGAAGCAGAAACGCCCTGTAGCCACATCTGCAAATAGCCAAAATATTTGTGGCAGATTTAGGGACTTTGGTGGAGGCTGGATTTGACGTTGAACATTCAGAGTCACTTCTGTGGCGCAGGCAAAGACCTCATGAGGAAATCCATTCACTTTGCAACATTTTTGTGTTGTGGGAAGAGTGCTAGTCTGTGACAGAAATGGCTCCCTAATCCCTCATTAGTAGTGTGCTACATAGAGAGGCACTATTTACTTCGATAATGATGCTTTCCACTGCAAGGTCCCAATTTCACCTGGCTCAGTTGTACTCTTCTTTTTTGCTTTTCCATTAGGTAAATTTGATCCTGTACCTGGAACCGGGTTCTTTTTTATTACTTGCTCTCTCTTGGTTCCAAGAAAGCAGAGTAGGGAGAGGGTCGTCACTCTACGCCACACAATGCAGATGACCAGCACCAACTCTCCATCTGTAAAATCTCCAGCTGCAGCAGAGATCACGTTTGTTTTTATCCGACTCACGACGGCAGCTCGTAAAATGACGCGGTCTTTTGAAGATTGGATTGGTGGCCATTGAAAGAATGCAGCGAGAGCTGGACGCTGCAACAAGGAAGGAACAAATTCTACTGATCTGTCTGAACTGATGATAGAGCTGTGTTCAGTCCAAACAACAACAACACGCCAATACACCATGAGTAAACACCGCTTAACGTTATCGTTGCTGTTGTTCTGGTTTCCAAAGTCCACTGTTTTCGTTAGAGAAGTGGTTTTGAGCGAGGTCGATCTGAGCCAAGTCGAGTCAAGTAGGTAACATACAGTGGAAAAGAGTCATAGGTATTGCTACAAACACAAGTGTGTTCAAACACGTTGCTTAGTAACAAAGAAACTGGCAATACATTTTGGTCCAGTCAGGTGGGTGTCTAGAACAAACTGAAATGTAGCTGCCTCTCACTCAGTCCAACTCTGCTGATCACCTGCTGACATCGTCCTAACGTGAGACATAAGGTATTTACGACAGCGATCTGATAGAAATAAAGAAACTGAGCTTTGTTTGGTGACTGTTGTGTTTAGAGTTTTGCTGAAAACCTGTTTCTTTATATTTGATCTATGTATGTAGTGGTTAATAAATGACCTGAGAGTCAACCTGCTCCAGTCTGTGGTGTCCTCCTTCCCAGGGTGGTGTCTTCTTTGTCATACAAACCCTACCCTGAACGAACTGTATGTTCCTAGGCGGTGACCTATAATGGGAGGATGCAGTGCTTTTCAAATCTCATTTGGCATCAAGCAATCAGAGAAAGTGCTCTCTCTGTAAACCACAAAGAGAATTTACACTTCTGTCTGTTTAATAACTGTCGCTGAACCTAAACCCCTCAAGATCTTTCCGAAATCCCCCTCCAGTTACAAATTTTGCCTCTCTTTTGACCTAGAGTGGAGCGAAATGCTGGCGGTGACATAAATCCTGGAGGTGAGGCCATTCTCAGAGGAGTATTCTGTTCCCTCTGCAGGGGAGGAGGAGGAGGGTGATCGGTGGGTGGAGCGGTGGTGGCTGACATTTGGAAATTCCTCACCGACATGGCCTTTTAGCAACATGCATCACCAAACAGATCTAATGTCAATCACACCACCCCCATCGGCCCCTGTCTAGCATCTGGAATGCTACAGAAAGTTCTGTTTCTAAAACTTTTCCTGACGTGTTCAAACAGGCTTCATAACACACACACACACAGGTTTACAGCAGCTTAAAACATCTATACATGGACCCACCAATTATAACTGAATATAAATCTAATATTGAATATCTTTTTGATTAAAATCTAATTCATAATATCAGCATGTAATCACATTTCAGATTAAGTTCAAATGTCCACAGGAGTCAACTGGTGTGAGTGTGTGTGTGTGTGTGTGTGAGTGTAATCAACACTAGTGTTGGGTCGTGACGTTGTGGGAGGCGACACCGGTACAGAACCTAAACCCTGTGGAGAATGGAGGAGGGATGATATCTACAACACCTTATTAGAGCTTAAGTCTAATCTCATCAGCTTCTTTAGATTGGATTTCTTTAGCAGCTCTTTTAAACTGGAGACGAACCTCAGGTGAGTGTAATAGTGGGATTTGTATGAGCTTCCAGAACCAGATCCCATAAGAACCAGACCATCTGAGTAAGAACAAAAGAAGAAACAGACTCACAAAGACATCAACTAACTTAGAACAGAAGTGATACTACATCTCTCATTGATTAAGTGCTGTAACATTACCAGAATACAACGGCATCACCTTGTTTAGATGGCACTAGGGCACAATTGCTAAACTGCAGCACTAGAACACACCAGCATTCAGACAAACTGTCCTTACTTTAATAATCCTCTGCTGTAATGTTCCTTTGTAATGGGCTGAGCTCTTTCTCGCTCTGGTGTTAGTGTCTTAGGCAATAGTGACACCAAATGTACAAGAGAGGCAATTACAGGTGAAAGAAATATAATGCAGAATGGGTTTTGAAATGTAATTTTAGTAATAATTAAATAAAACAATCAAGATCTTTTAAAATATTAATGTACTATACACAACATATATAATTTTACACTCACTGGCCACTTTATTAGAAATACTCATCTTGCCACTATTTGATAGAAACCCCCATGGTCATTATCCATGGGTTGCAGTCGTGTGATTTATTTTAGTGTGGGTGCCATATTAGAGAGTGATTGTCAGGTTTCAGAGCGCAGCACTAATGCAGGTCAGGGGTTAAACAATCTCACAGTGCAGCACAATGAGGGGCAAAAAGACAGTTATCTTTTGTTAGCCATATTAGCATTTTCATCATAGGATCTAATTGAAAACTGTTAGTTTGTTTGACTCAAGTGCATTTCTCTGCTCGCGAGACTGATCCCGAGTGAGCCATTCATACACAGATCATATACACGTTTCAGCAATTGTGTTATTTCACTCGTGTTTTGTTCACTCGCAACTCAAATGTCTCTCTACAAATGAAAGAATCCCAAATGTCTCTCTACACCCTCCGTAGGGCACAGTGTAGGTAGCTGTCGAATTAGTGTCTAATTACTGTCTGGGTGTAGTATTTTTAGTTTTATTGTCTGTTGGTATGTTCTCCCTGTGTCTGCATGGGTTTCCTCCGGGTGACTGTCTGTGAGGAGTTGGTGTGTTCTCTCTGTGTCTGTGTGGGTTTCCTCCGGGTGACTGTCTGTGAGGAGTGTGGTGTGTTCTCCCTGTGTCTGCGTGGGTTTCCTCCGGGTGACTGTCTGTGAGGAGTGTGGTGTGTTCTCCCTGTGTCTGCGTGGGTTTCCTCCGGGTGACTGTCTGTGAGGAGTGTGGTGTGTTCTCCCTTTGTCTGTGTGGGTTTCCTCCGGGTGACTGTCTGTGAGGAGCGTGGTGTGTTTTGCGCTTGGAAGGACTGGCACCCCCTCCAGGGTGTATTCCTGTCTTGTGCCCAATGATTCCAGGTAGGCTCTGGACCCACCGTAACCCTGAACTGGATAGGCGGTTACAGATGATGAATGAATGAATGTCTGTGATGTGCACTATGTAGGGATGTGCCCTATTTGGGACACAACGCAAGCTCCTTCACCAACTGACGCAGATGAACAGAGCTCTGTTTAATAATGTACTGTGGCTAAATGGGTCAGGCATCCATACTTATGTTTCTTTTAATGTTTAAATGAGGATTAAAAGTGTTGAAAGAAACAATAAAAAGTGTAAACATCACAATTGTTATTTGAGTAATGAGTAGGGACCCAATATGGCGGCTACTCTGTACTGTGACATCAGCTGCAACCCTAACGCTAACCTATCAACAGTTTGGAGGAGTTTCATCATCTGCTCCAAGTGTGACCTATGCATCTTGTTCAGAGCCCTGTGAGTTTTAGGTGACTTTTCATTGAGTCTCTTTGAAATTCAACTCCTGTTTTTGGGCCAGTGTGACAGGCCGCAGTCTCAGGACCCAAGGTTCGGAGGGTTTGGATCTGAGGGTCTTCCCTGAATTCTGACCTTGTTTCACCTGTGCAGGTTTCAGAGCTGCTTGCAAAGGCTTCTGGGATCTGTGGGGTGGAAAGGAGGTTCGCATTGGCCTCAGCTGAGGTGGCCGTTCCTTTTGATCACCTTTTCACTTATTGCTTTTGCCTGAGAATGTCGGTAGCGTTGGCATTTCTTTATGGGCTTCCGTAGCTTTGATATTCCGTAGTTTTGTCTTTGTTCTGGCTTTGTTTCTGTCCTGGGAGTGGGATTTTCCAGAGGAGTCAGGGTTGGATGAATCTTCTGCATCTTTCACACTGAGCTCCAGGAGTTTCTGCGGAGATGTTATTTGAAGCGTTTTTAAGAACGTATTTGGAAAGACATATTAAGGAGAACATGGCTAATTCTCTGTCATATGCTAAACACGCTTGGAGGCTAACACTGAAAATGGATTTGTCATTGCTTACATTTTATGGCCACTATTTAATATAATGGTGTGCCATACCTGGAGGAAAGGTGTTTGCTGGTTGATGTACACAGCAGGCACACACCCCTCTGCCCAGGAATCAGTAACGCTAGGCTCAGGCTCTGCGTCCTCCGTCCACAGTGGGGCACTGTCTGAGTTCTCACCCTCATCCCTCATCAGGAATCGCCACTTGATCACCCGCACCAGGGCATCATGAGCCCAATGTATGGAAAACGGCACCAACTAACCCAGAGAAAAGAGATTATAGTTCAAATATTACTATACGTTTAGCATTTTAAACATTCTTGCTGTTTGAATATCCACACTTTTTAAAAATAACCTAAAGCGCTGAAGGTGGTTAGATGACCTGTCTCTGCAGTTGGACCTGATAGCAGCGGTCCAGCACCTGCTCCAGAAGTCCATCCATCAGATCTGAGACCACCTCCTCACCCTCGTCCTGCTGGAGCATCTCTCTCCAGCTGGTTTCCGTCAGCCGTCCCGGGACGATGTCTGAGGTCGGTGCAGGAGGCTGGAGTGAGGCTGGAGGAACAGGGACCACCGCAGACCCCCCACCACGGCCCTTCTCTGCTCGGGACTTAGCCGAACGTGACATGGTTCTCCAGGAGACCTCGCTTTGGATTCTCCTGCTCTTTAAAAACTACTGGCTGTGTTTTCAAAGCCCTCCAAATGTGCAGGAAATCTTAAATTAACAATAAACAAATAAAATATAAAATCACACACTTCACTGTTGTACAAAAAAAGTGTATTCATTTATTTAATCTTTATGTTAAAATATTTACTGAACTTTAAGGTATTCAAGTACTGTTTAAAAATAATAATAATTATATAAATAATATTAAATAGCCATTTTTTGAAGTCATGGTCTAGTACTCCCATAATCACCCGTTCCCTGTGTGGATATGAAGGGTGATTACATGTAAAAGTAGCACTAATTCTTATTTTTACCTTATTATAACTGCTTCAAAATCATTGAGATGCTCCACTGACCTTTAACTGAGAGAAAAGAACCTCTGTCATTGCTATTTTGGGCTAAGCACTGCAGAAACTGTGTTGTGTATCTTCTGGAGGAGGGTAGGAAACCATACCCGCTTCCACTCCTTCGCCCTTTGCTTTCAGGACTGTGCTGTAGATGAAATGTACTGTAGAGGAGCAAAAGTACAGAGTCTTTTTGTTAATCTAGTGTTGCTTTAATGTGTACATGTTATTTTTAATACTTTATTCCATTTGGGCTAAAATAGAACTCCCAAAAAATTTGCACACTGCAACTTTAAACAACCCATCCAGTGTTTACATGTCTGTAAACAACACTATTGAGCAGTCCACTTTGAAACTCAAACAGGCTGATTCAGACAGCCAGGGTTTCATATGTCATAATCTTAAGAAACCAATCCCATCAACTTGTAGCTACCCTGATAGCAAGGAGACGGTGGACCACTGTTGGCCCACTGAGGGCAAAGTTGGAGCTCCACTAATGTTTTGCACAGAGTTTTCTGAGCGGACCACTGGTGATTAAACAGAATTTTAGACAAAATGCCAGCCTTTTAATGCTTGAATTTTGTCTATTCCAGTTTGATTTCTTAAATATTGGTTTATAAAGTCAGATCAGCTAATGCTCACCTAATGGTATTAAGAAGACTTACTTCCATCAGAAATTCCTCTTGTGTTTACCTTTCCTTCCTCACTTTCCAAACAGAGCAACACACGGCGCTGAAGTTCTTCTGTTCTTTTGGCCGCAGGGGGCGCCGAACACACGAAAGACAAAACAGCCCCATTCAGACTTTATCAACATTCCTTAGGAGCCTTTCAAAATAAATTGAGACGTGCTAACACGCTTATTATATCATATGTTTATAATGGAATAATATGTTTAATATCTATTTCCGCACCTTATTATGTTATCTCATTCCCAAGCATTGTTAAACTGTTAACATGCCTTAGTTTATTTTGTTTTTCTATTACATGAAGGGAATTAGTAAACTGTAAGACCTCACAGTAACTAGGTAAGTAGGGTGGCATGGTGGCGCAGTCACATAGCTCCAGTGACCTGGAGGTTGTGGGTTCAAGTCCTGCCCCGGGTGACTGTCTGTGAGGAGTGTGGTGTGTTCTCCCTGTGTCCGCGTGGGTTTCCTCCGGGTGACTGTCTGTGAGGAGTGTGGTGTGTTGTCCCTGTGTCTATGTGGGTTTCCTCCGGGTGACTGTCTTTGAGGAGTGTGGTGTGTTCTCCCTGTGTCTGTGTGGGTTTCTTCCGGGTGACTGTCTCTGAGGAGTGTGGTGTTTTCTCCCTGTGTCTGCGTGGGTTTCCTCCGGGTGACTGTCTGTGAGGAGTGTGGTGTGTTCTCCCTGTGTCTACATGGGTTTCCTCCGGGTGACTGTCTGTGAGGAGTGTGGTGTGTTCTCCCTGTGTCTGTGTGGGTTTCCTCCGGGTGGCTGTCTGTGAGGAGTGTGGTGTGTTCTCCCTGTGTCTGCGTGGGTTTCCTCCGGGTGACTGTCTGTGAGGAGTGTGGTGTGTTTTCCCTGTGTCTGCGTGGGTTTCCTCCGGGTGACTGTCTGTGAGGAGTGTGGTGTGTTCTCCCTGTGTCCGCGTGGGTTTCCTCTGTGTGATTGTCTGTGAGGAGTGTGGTGTGTTCTCCCTGTGTCTGTGTGGGTTTCCTCCGGGTGGCTGTCTGTGAGGAGTGTGGTGTGTTCTCCCTGTGTCTATGTGGGTTTCCTCCGGGTGGCTGTCTGTGAGGAGTGTGGTGTGTTCTCCCTGTGTCTATGTGGGTTTCCTCCGGGTGGCTGTCTGTGAGGAGTGTGGTGTGTTCTCCCTGTGTCCGCGTGGGTTTCCTCCGGGTGACTGTCTGTGAGGAGTGTGGTGTGTTCTCCCTGTGTCTGTGTGGGTTTCCTCCGGGTGGCTGTCTGTGAGGAGTGTGGTGTGTTCTCCCTGTGTCTGCGTGGGTTTCCTCCGGGTGACTGTCTGTGAGGAGTGTGGTGTGTTTTCCCTGTGTCTGCGTGGGTTTCCTCCGGGTGACTGTCTGTGAGGAGTGTGGTGTGTTTTCCCTGTGTCTGCGTGGGTTTCCTCCGGGTGACTGTCTGTGAGGAGTGTGGTGTGTTCTCCCTGTGTCCGCGTGGGTTTCCTCTGTGTGATTGTCTGTGAGGAGTGTGGTGTGTTCTCCCTGTGTCTGTGTGGGTTTCCTCCGGGTGGCTGTCTGTGAGGAGTGTGGTGTGTTCTCCCTGTGTCTATGTGGGTTTCCTCCGGGTGGCTGTCTGTGAGGAGTGTGGTGTGTTCTCCCTGTGTCTATGTGGGTTTCCTCCGGGTGGCTGTCTGTGAGGAGTGTGGTGTGTTCTCCCTGTGTCCGCGTGGGTTTCCTCCGGGTGACTGTCTGTGAGGAGTGTGGTGTGTTCTTCCTGTGTCTGTGTGGGTTTCCTCCGGGTGACTGTCTGTGAGGAGTGTGGTGTGTTCTCCCTGTGTCTGCGTGGGTTTCCTCAGGGTGACTGTCTGTGAGGCGTGTGGTGTGTTCTCCCTGTGTCCGTGTGGGTTTCCTCCGGGTGACTGTCTGTGAGGAGTGTGGTGTGTTCTCCCTGTGTCTGCGTGGGTTTCCTCAGGGTGACTGTCTGTGAGGAGTGTGGTGTGTTCTCCTCACAGAAACTCCTGTTTCCTTCCACAGTTCCACAGTCCATAAACACACATTGGCAGGTGGATTGGCAACTCAAAAATGTCTGTGTGAGTGAATGTGTGAGTGTGTGTCGCCCTGTGAAGGACTGGTGCCCCCTCCAGGGTGTGTTCCTGCCTTGCGCCCAGTGATTCCGGGCCTGACTTGGATAAGCGGTTTTAGACAATGTATGAATATATAGAAAGTCAAATTGTCCAATAGCTGAAGTTTAATACAAGATTAAATACTTGAGGTTCGTATCAAGTTGTGTTGTTGGGGTTTTACCATCAGCATAAAGTATGTACTGGTGTGTTGAGAAGTGTATAACTCTAATAACGTAGAATAATGTATCATAATAATAATATGTGGTTTAAAAAGCCTGCAAAAACTATAAGTATTTAGATCAATATAAATGAAGTCCTGAAAGTGCAGCCTCCAGTTCTGCAGGTATATGGAATTGTTGACCAAACTGCCCTCATGCCCTAGTTCACTATGTCTTTGTACGGGTGTAAAATATATTTTTCTTGACTTCTGTTGATGTTTCAGCTAAAATGCTAGTTTTAAGTGTCAATGAAATCATTATATTGTCTTCAATATTTGTTGTACAACTTCATAAAATTAACATCTGCCCATTGCAGCCTGATAAGCTCCACTAGAAACTTCTTATCCGTTCATAATACTGCACCTACAATACAGTGCAAATGTCAGAATCCACCCTTAATTATTTTATTTCCAGTCAAAACAGCCATCAATCAGCTACCTTTATTTTTTATTAATATTTCTAAGGATTGCATAAGGAAAAAGTACTGTGTTAAAACAGATGAGGAAAAGTTATTCTGGAAAAAAAAAGTCTGATGCAACCCTCTTCATTAGTTTGGTCCAGTAGTCTGGACGATTTTGGTTTTTGTTTGTCAGGGACTTTATTCAGTCAGCACACACTCAGTCCTGAGTCAGCCGGGCTAAAAATAACAGAGAGGTCAAACTGAAGCCTAGTAGACTTTCTTGTATGTTAAAAAATAATAAGAATTAAATAAATAATAATAAAAATAATAACTGTTTGCATAACAGACTGAAATTAACTATAAGCTCTGTATATAGTTTATAGCTCTGATAACTATATATAACTATATAGTGTATAACTATATAGCTCTGCCATTTTAAATAACGATACAAAACTACATAATAACACAGTTAAAGGGGCATTTTAATCATTTAAATATTTACCCTCATGAGCATCTAAATGACAGTTCAGTAATAGTTTACTGGGGATTATTTATTTTAATTCTCATGGTGTAACCAAAACAATCGAATTCAAACGAGTACATCTCCATTTTGCATACTATATACTGACTTATTTTGGGACTGTTACACTTCTATAGGGACCAGCCGGTCAAATCAGAATCAGACAGGAAGGATTAGGGTAGTTGTAGTTTATTTACATACTCATCGCACTACAACAAGCTAAAACATGGAAAATGATATGCAGCACCTCGATATTAAAAAAAAAATCTCAATTTTGGAACACGGTGTGTAATTACTAAGTTACAGTAGTAATTATTTTTATTAATAATATTAATAATAATAATGATAAATAAATAAATAAATAAATTGACGCCAATTATATGATGTAAATATAAGGTCTAATTATATTTTAAGGGGGTTAAATGTGTAATATATTAGTTTCTTCATAAAACGAGAAACGAATCCTGTTTTGTTAATTAATTATATTTTATGTACTTTTGAAATTTACGGTATAATCTGATCTATGAATCATATGGCCTACAAGACTGTATAGAAGATGATTTGTAGATCAGCGACTCTGCGCAGAACCAATCAGATTAAATCAAAACGCACGCGCTGCGCAGAGAAAACCGTTAGAAACGATTCTCCCGTTAAAGGTTTTCTCCGCGTTTCAATCGTTTTAAATTAAGGTCAGGTATTCCTGATGTTTAAAAATGATTATTATTATTTAAATGTTTCTGTATGGTGTATGAAGGACATAACATTAAATGAAATTGTAGCTATACATTGGGGGAAAATAAGATAAATGTAGGTTATCTTTAAATGTTACTCTGCTACATTAAATAACCCTAACCCATGTAGTGCTAGTCATAGGAATAATTTCATTCTAATCGCAGTTCCATTACAACACATTTCACATGGGAAGGATTTGAATTAGAAACTGGTGATTAAAATGTTTTTAAAACACTCACTGTAATATTAATGATACTTGTCTCTTTCAGACACCAACAAAAACAATGGCACAGTTTGGTAAGTTGTTTTAAGGAATTAGGCCATTTGGCAAGTTCTAATATGGTCCATAGACTTGTTCATTGTTCCAACTTCATTTAACCTCGCAGATCGTAACCAACTAACTCAATCTCACTGTTCATTTATTTATTATTCTAGGACAAGCTGCCCAGGACATGGATGGAAACCAGAAATTCCCTTCTTTTCTGGGGTTTCCCTTTCAGAAGAAACCAGGAGATGTAAGCTCATTCTCATCATGGCAAAACAGTTGTATGATATTTTGCAATGTGGACTTCTACACACAGATCAATCATAACATTCAAATAAACTCCTTGATTCTACACTCATTTTCCATTTGAACAATTATGCTTACTAGTACTTTACCTAAAACCTGCTCTGTGGTGATAATGTAGGGGTCCTGACCATTAAGTGACAAGGTGAAATGGAGGTAACAAAGTATTCAGAACAACAGGTGGCCTGCTGTCTATATTGTAGAACTACATACTGCACCTGTATATTAAGTGGAGCTGATAAAATGGACAGTGAATGTAGAAACAAGGACATTTTCCAATATTAATTGAAACTGATCTCTTGTATTTTCCTGTGTCTAATCTCTTGACCTAATAAAATAAAAGCAGAACATCTTTCTTGTGTCTCAGTCGTCTGATGAGGTGCCGTTCACGGAGACTACCCTGTTCAAAGTCACACTATATATTGAGATATTCCTGTTCTCCTTGGTGATTCTTTATGGGGTTCTTCATCTGCCCTGTTGGGAGAGAGTAAGTAGTCACAAACCTCATTTCAGTAAACCCATTCATTTTGTAACACTGGTTTGTTGGGCTGTGTTTTTGTCAGTCTGAGTGTCCTAGGTAATTACATTAGCATTAGGCGCTCAGGAGTGTAGACTGACTCCTGCATTTATGTGTGTAGGCTGCACAAACTGTTTCTAACAATATTACACTAAAATAAGGCACATCTCAAATAGAAGGTTTACAGAAAATGTGCAAACAAAATAAAAATCTTCAATTTTACTGCAGTGAAGTATTCCAAGTCTGAGATCCATTTTGCTGGTTCATTAATTAAGAAATTACAGACAACTGCTGTATAGCAATGACATGAAAAACTGAAGTGCAAACTGCTGACAGTGAAAATGTATTATTATCATTATTTTAGTCATAATTATTATTTAGGGCGGCACGGTGGTGCAGCAGGTAGTGTCACAGTCACACAGCTCCAGGTTGTGGGTTCGATTCCCGCTCCGGGTGACTGTCTGTGAGGAGTGTGGTGTGTTCTCTCTGTGTCTGCGTGGGTTTCCTCCGGGTGACTGTCTGTGAGGAGTGTGGTGTGTTCTCCCTGTGTCTGCATGGGTTTCCTCCGGGTGACTGTCTGTGAGGAGTGTGGTGTGTTCTCCCTGTGTCTGCGTGGGTTTCCTCCGGGTGACTGTCTGTGTGGTGTGTTCTCTCTGTGTCTGCATGGGTTTCCTCTGGGTGCTCCGGTTTTCTCCCACAGTCCGAAAAAAAAAACACGCGTTGGTAGATGGATTGGTGACTCAAAATTGTCCGTAGGTGTGAGTGTGTGAGTGAATGTGTGTGTGTGTGTGTTGCCCTGTGAAGGACTGGCGCCCCCTCCAGGTTGTGTTCAAGCCTTGCGCCCAATGATTCCAGGTAGGCTCTGGACCCACCGCGACCCTGAACTGGATAAGGGTTACAGATAATGAATGAATGAATGAATAATTATTATTTGCAAGTCAACATGTTTTGATCTGAAAATACATCTTTTTCATTTAGATTTATAACAAGTGGAAGAACGCTCCTGAAGAGAAGTTGAAGAAGTGATTGAAGGAGGAAGAATTTATGGAAACACAGATTTAAATGTTATTATTGTTATTTAAAAATAAATCTTTACATGCTTCTTTCATGAGGTCCTAGATATTATCATCAGCAAAGTACCAGAGAGGAAAGGCCTGTTTTATCAGAAATCTGTATTAATCTGTTTTCTGCTTGGTTCATTCCAAAAAATGCTGGTGTGCACCTTGCCACTCGTAATAACCTTATCATCCAGCGGTTAATAACTACTTCATTATTTTAAATCAAGTGTTAATTTAACAAATCTATACGATCAAGGAGAGCATCGGGAAACAAACTTTACAGTGTGTGCAGAATTATTAGGCAAGTATTTTGATCACATCATCCTTTTTATACATGTTGTCCTACTCATGTATAGCTGCTGTATGTGCTTAAAAGCCAACTACCAATGAAGTAAATCAGGTGATGTGCATCTATGTAATGAGAAGGGGTGTGGTCTAATGACATCAACACCCTATATAAGGTGTGTGTAATTATTAGGCAACTTCCTTTCCTTTGGCAAAATGGGTCAGAAGAGAGATTTGACGGACTCTGAAAAGTCAAAAAATGTGAGATGTCTTGCAGAGGGATGCAGCAGTCTTGAAATTGCCAAACTTTTGAAGTGTGATCACAGAACAATCAAGCGTTTCATGTCAAATAGCCAACAGGGTCATAAGAAACGTGTTGATAAAAAAGACGCAAAATAACTGCCCATGAATTGAGGAAAATCAAGCGTGAAGCTGCCAAGATGCCATTTGCCACCAGTTTTGCCATATTTCAGAGCTGCAACGTTACTGGAGTATCAAGAAGCACAAGGTGTCTGATACACAGGGACAGGGCCAAGGTAAGGAAGGCTGAAAAACCACCACCTTTGAACAAGAAACATAAGATAAAACGTCAAGACTGGGCCAAGAAATATGTTAAGACTGATTTTTCTAAGGTATTATGGACTGATGAAATGAGAGTGACTCTTGATGGGCGAGAGGCTGGATCAGTAAAGGGCAGAGAGCTCCACTCCGACTCAGACGCCAGCAAGGTGCAGGTGGGGTACTGGTATGGGCTGGTATCATCAAAAATGGACTTGTGGGACCTTTTTGGGTTGAGGATGGAGTGAAGCTCAACTCCCAGACCTACTGCCAGTTTCTGGAACACACCTTCTTCAAGCAATGGTACAGGAAGTAGTCGCTATCGTTCAAGAAAAACATGATTTTCAAGCAGGACAATGTTCCATCACATGCATTCAAATACTCCACAGTGTGGCTGGACAGTAAAGGTCTAAAAGAAGAAAAAATAATGACATGGCCCCCTTGTTACCTGATCTGAACCCCATAGAGAACCTGTGGTCCCTCATAAAATCTGAGATCTACAGGGAGGGAAAACAGTACACCTCTCTGAACAGTGTCTGTACGATCAATATTGATCGTAAACAAATTAAGCAACTGACAGAATCTATGGATGGAAGGCTTTTGAGTGTCATCGTAAAGAAAGGTGGCTATATTAGTCACTGATTTGTGTTTGGTTTTGTTTTTGAACGGCAGAAATGTTAATTTCTAAATTGTGTTATATTGGTTTACCTGGGGCGGCATGGTGGCACAGCAGGTAGTGTCGCATTCACACAGCTCCAGGGGCCTGGGGGTTGTGGGTTCGATTCCCGCTCCGGGTGTCTGTCTGTGAGGAGTGTGGTGTGTTCTCCCTGTGTCTGCGTGGGCTTCCTCCGGGTGACTGTCTGTGAGGAGTGTGGTGTGTTCTCCCTGTGTCTGTGTGGGTTTCCTCCGGGTGACTGTCTGTGAGGAGTGTGGTGTGTTCTCCCTGTGTCTGTGTGGGTTTCCTCCGGGTGACTGTCTGTGAGGAGTGTGGTGTGTTCTCTCTGTGTCTGCGTGGGTTTCCTCCGGGTGACTGTCTGTGAGGAGTGTGGTGTTTTCTCCCTGTGTCTGCGTGGGTTTCCTCCGGGTGACTGTCTGTGAGGAGTGTGGTGTGTTCTCCCTGTGTCTGCGTGGGCTTCCTCCGGGTGACTGTCTGTGAGGAGTGTGGTGTGTTCTCCCTGTGTCTGTGTGGGTTTCCTCCGGGTGACTGTCTGTGAGGAGTGTGGTGTGTTCTCCCTGTGTCTACGTGGGTTTCCTCCGGGTGACTGTCTGTGAGGAGTGTGGTGTGTTCTCCCTGTGTCTGCGTGGGTTTCCTCCGGGTGACTGTCTGTGAGGAGTGTGGTGTGTTCTCCCTGTGTCTGCGTGGGTTTCCTCCGGGTGCTCCGGTTTCCTCCCACAGTCCAAAAACACACATTGGTACGTGGATTGGCAACTCAAAAGTGTCCGCGACCCTGAACTGGATAAGCGGTTACAGATAATGAATGAATGAATGAATGAATGAATGGTTTACCTGGTGAAAATAAACAAGTGAGATGGGTTTAAATTTGGTTTTTATTAAGTTGTCTAATAATTCTGCACAGTCCCACTCCAACTTCCAAAAATATTAAGCTTTGATATTTATGAGTCTTTTGGGGTTGATTGAGAACAAAGTTGTTGTTCAATAATAAAAAGAATCCTCTCAAATACAACTTGCCTAATAATTCTGCACACACTGTAGAAACAAGGTTAATTTTTAGAAAAAAATGTAATTCCTTGTAATGTATTCATTGTAATTGCTTGTAATTTTATACAATCACCGCACTTATTGAGATGTATTTTTTCAGTTATGCCTGTATGTATTCCCCACTGTAACCAAATTATTAGTGATTTTAATCTTGTGGCTAATCGGCGTATACAGCGCGGTATATTAACATTAATACTGACATTTGTACTACAATATATACATAATATTGCATCACTCAAATCGCACCGATGAAATTGCCCAATCATTAAGGACGTTATTTAAGATCCCGCCTCCGATTGTCACAGCAACCAATCAGTGAATCGGACGAGTTTTCGCTTTTTAATGAACCAATCGTGTGCTGCTGCATCAGTGCCGGTACCGCGCGTGCGCACTGCGCTTTGAGACCTCGCGGATTGGAAAGGGCTTGACGTTCCTTTCAGAATCGGCGTCCCTTTAATCAATACCACAGCGTTGCGCCTTTTCGTGCGGGTCGGTCCACCTTAGACAGAAACAGAGGACCCGACGGACACAGAACATGGAGAAAATCTCCCTGAGTGAGTGAGATTTTTGTTTCTCTTTCGCTGCCACTGCACCGGGGTTGCATCATCTAACATTACACACACACATCAGGGGCCTTAGTCATAAACTGTGCTTGAGATCTACCTCAATATTGTTTTTCATTTTCATTTTTTACATGTACGTAAATATTATTTATTAAATCTGCATTTTCCTGAAATATATTCAAAGGCCTATAGCACACTGTCGTGGTTGCGGTTATGACACCACTCTCTTATTCTCACAGCTGGAGCACACACACTCCCTCTGTCTGCTTCATTAGAAACATTCATTCATTCATTGTCTGTAACCGCTTTTCCAGTTCAGGGTCGCAGTGTGTCCGAAAACCCAACCCGGAATCACTGAGCGCAATGCAGGAACACACCCTGGAGGAGGGGCCAGCCTTTAGCAGGGCGACACACACTCACACATTCACTCACACCTATGGACACTTTTGAGTCACCAATCCACCTACCAATGTGTGTTTTTGGACTGTGGGAGGAAACCGGAGCACCCACCCACACTCCTCACAGACAGTCACCCGGAGGAAACCCACGCAGACACAGAGAGAACACACCACACTCCTCACAGACAGTCACCTGGAGGAAACCCACGCAGACACAGGGAGAACACACCACACTCCTCAGACAGTCACCCAGAGGAAACCCACGCAGACACAGGGAGAACACACCACACTCCTCACAGACAGTCACCCGGAGGAAACCCACGCAGACACAGAGAGAACACATCAAACACCTCACAGACAATCACCCGGAGGAAACCCACACAGACACAGGGAGAACACACCACACTCCTCACAGACAGTCACCCGGAGGAAACCCACGCAGACACAGGGAGAACACACCACACTCCTCAGACAGTCACCCGGAGGAAACCCACGCAGACACAGGGAGAACACACCACACTCCTCAGACAGTCACCCGGAGGAAACCCACACAGACACAGGGAGAACACACCACACTCCTCACAGACAGTCACCCGGAGGAAACCCACGCAGACACAGGGAGAACACACCACACTCCTCAGACAATCACCCGGAGGAAACCCACACAGACACAGGGAAAACACACCACACTCCTCAGACAGTCACCTGGAGGAAACCCACGCAGACACAGGGAGAACACACCACACTCCTCAGACAGTCACCCGGAGGAAACCCACGCAGACACAGGGAGAACACACCACACTCCTCACAGACAATCACCCAGAGGAAACCCACGCAGACACAGGGAGAACACACCACACTCCTCACAGACAGTCACCCGGAGGAAACCCACACAGACACAGAGAGAACACACCACACTCCTCACAGACAGTCACCTGGAGGAAACCCACACAGACACAGGGAGAACACACCACACTCCTCAGACAGTCACCCAGAGGAAACCCACGCAGACACAGGGAGAACACACCACACTCCTCACAGACAGTCACCTGGAGGAAACCCACGCAGACACAGGGAGAACACACCACACTCCTCACAGACAGTCACCCGGAGGAAACCCACGCAGACACAGAGAGAACACATCAAACACCTCACAGACAATCACCCGGAGGAAACCCACACAGACACAGGGAAAACACACCACACTCCTCAGACAGTCACCCGGAGGAAACCCACGCAGACACAGGGAAAACACACCACACTCCTCAGACAGTCACCCGGAGGAAACCCACGCAGACACAGGGAGAACACACCACACTCCTCACAGACAATCACCCAGGGGAAACCCACGCAGACACAGGGAGAACACACCACACTCCTCACAGACAGTCACCCGGAGGAAACCCACGCAGACACAGGGAGAACACGCCACACTCCTCACAGACAGTCACCCGGAGGAAACCCACGCAGACACAGGGAGAACACGCCACACTCCTCACAGACAGTCACCCGGAGGAAACCCACGCAGACACAGGGAGAACACACCACACTCCTCACAGACAGTCACTCGGAGGAAACCCACGCAGACACAGGGAAAACACACCACACTCCTCACAGACAGTCACCCGGAGCGGGGCTCGATCCCACAACATGTTTTGCCACTTTTCTGGGATTCCGGGTGGGCTCTGGAATATATATATAGTGTGTGTGTGTGTGTGTGTGTGTGTGTGTGTGTGCTGGCTAAAGGACTGACAATTCTCTAGTTAGTGTTGACACCTTTATAAACTCTCATCAATTTAAAATCAAAACCAACCAAAAAGTGTTTTACATTCTCTGCTTCACTGTACTCAGTTAAACAGGACTATCTGCATTCTCTGTAATGAAAACATGGGCGCGGTAGAATATAGCCACTAATAAAACGTATTGCAATAACGCAGCTCCTTGGACGTGAGCAGGCCTGAGCTCTAGTTCTCATCCGAGTTTTATATTCCCTTGTTTAGAGGAGCTGTACGTCTCTGACAAGCAGGGCAGCGATCAGGATGGAGATGGGACGGAGCAGAACCCTTTCAAAACTCCACTGAGGGTAAAGTCATTCATTTACGGCCTGAAGTTTTCATACGACCCTTATTCTGGTATTTTACCCGTCTCTGTGTGTTTGTGATTTCCGAGCTGTCGTTTTAAAGCTGCAGCATTGATGGTAATTTGTTAAAAATGATGTTCTAATGTTCTCTTGTAGGCTCTTCAGTTCGCTGGGAAGGAACCGTTGCCAACCATCTACGTGGATTCTCAGAAGGAGGGAGAGGTGAAACAAACGGCCCTGTTTTTTTGGTGATTCTTTTATTGAAAGGCAGAACCCAGCAGTCACCGATCTGATTTTCCTTCTTCTTTCTCCCTGCTCTGTGACAGCGCTGGGCTGTGATCTCCAAGACCCAGATGAAGAACACCAAGAAGCTCTTCAACAGGGAAAATATGAAGACTGACGCCAAAGACAAGAAAGAGGTGCCTATGTGGTCAGCTGTGGTGCTGCTTTTGTCCTGGCGTTTGTGTTTGGTGTGGGGTAAGAGTGTTCTTGCCCTGTTCTTGTACAGGCTGAGGATGCGGAGAGACGAGAGAAGAATCTGGAGGAGGCCAAAAAGGTTGTTATCGAGAACGATCCAAGTCTTCCTGAACCCAAACAGGTAGTTTCTACAAGGAGTTTTGATTCTCTTTTTGGGGTTTTGATGATGTTTTTGAGGCTACGCTGTACACAATCACGACAAACATATGATATTTATCTTGAGATTTACAGCTTTTTAGTGATATAAAATGTGGTCATGTATTATTTTATAGTATAGACTACACACATCTAAACAACAGAAAGATGTACTTTGTCTATAAAAGACACTCTTCCCTCTGTCTTTGACATTTAGTATTGAGCAACAAACAGGATTTTCTTGTTTATTCAACATCGAAATCTCTACAGGTGTTGTGTCTAAATGCGAAAGGAACAGGATCTCTGAGATTCTTGGTAACGTTTCTGTTGAAATTTCAACACTATCGGTTGTTAAATGCCAACAAATTTAAGAATGAACATCTTTCCAAAGCCCTAAAATGAACTCCCCCCGAGCATACCCTGAATCATTGGGTGCAAGGCGGGAACACACTTTGAAGGGGGTGCCAGTCCTTCACAGGGCGACAAACACTCACACCTATGGACACTTTTAGTCGCCAATCCACCTACCAACATGTGTTTTTGGACCGTGGGAGGAAACCGGAGCACCCGGAGGAGACCGTCCTCCTCACAGACAGTCACCCGGAGGAAACCCACACAGACACAGGGAGAACACACCACACTCCTCACAGACAGTCACTCGGAGGAAACCCACGCAGACACAGGGAGAACACACCACACGCCTCACGGACAGTCACCCGGAGGAAACCCACGCAGACACAGAGAGAACACACCACACTCCTCACAGACAGTCACCCGGAGGAAACCCACACAGACACAGGGAGAACACACCACACTCCT
The DNA here is from genome assembly GCF_029633855.1 of Hoplias malabaricus. Taxonomy (NCBI): domain Eukaryota; kingdom Metazoa; phylum Chordata; class Actinopteri; order Characiformes; family Erythrinidae; genus Hoplias; species Hoplias malabaricus. Next base: position 33,606,100 of record NC_089814.1, on the reverse strand, counting down.
CACATACAGTCACGCGGAGGAAACCCACACAGACACAGGGAGAACACACCACACTCCTCACAGACAGTCACCCGGAGGAAACCCACACAGACACAGGGAGAACACACCACACTCCTCACAGACAGTCACCCGGAGGAAACCCACGCAGACACAGGGAGAACACAGCAAACTTCTCACAGACAGTCACCCGGAGGAAACCCACACAGACACAGGGAGAACACACGACACTCCTCACAGACAGTCACCCGGAGGAAACCACCACAGACACAGAGAGAACACACCACACTCCTCACAGACAGTCACCCGGAGGAAACCCACGCAAACACAGGGAGAACACAACACACTCCTCACAGACAGTCACCCGGAGGAAAGTAGTTGATTATAAGGATGGGTTTGATACTAATGTGCTGTTTTTTTCTGTCTCTCTCAGGTTAAGATCTATCAGCTGGAGCCTCTGAGGGAACACAGGGTGAAAGTGTTTGGCTGGGTCCACAGGTTGCGCCGGCAAGGTACAGATTTGTCCCTCCTGAAATGCTCATAACGCACGGTACAAATATTTGTTATAACTTCCTTATTATAAACAAGGCACACAAACTAACACAGTCTGCGTTGGGTGACGTCTCGGTTCTTACCAACTTATGAATGTAGTAAACTCAGTTGTCTGAACCTGACCTGTAATATATCTTGCTGAACAATACTGCTGTTGATGGTGATTGGAAATTCTGCCTGCCCAGCTTTTACCTTTATTTACTATTGTGTTACTATTGTTTCAGGGAAGAATCTTCTCTTCGTCGTGCTGAGAGATGGAACAGGCTTCCTGCAGTGTGTCCTCACTGACAAACTGGTATTAAATTTAAAAAAAATATTAGTTTTATTTCTTTCTTTCTTTGTTGTGCATTCTGCAGTGTGAACCCGTACCCCAGTCACAGCTTGATTTTAGTATTAGTCTGTGTCATCTCTAACAGCGTGTGATATGGTCCACTACTAGTGTGGTGTGCCTTTTCTGTTTCTTTTGTGTATGAGACGGCGAGGGCTAATTCTTTTTCTTCACCTGGTCTCCTCAGTGTCAGTGCTACAACGGGCTGGTTCTGTCCACCGAGAGCACTGTGGCTCTGTACGGAACAGTGAAACAGGTTCCTGAGGGAAAGCAGGTAAACATCCTCTTCACAGTTCCAAGCCCGAATTGCAGTTAAAGGAATGCTAGGTACGTTTTGGTGTTTTTGGGCAAACCTAGGAAGCCTCCCGTACCCTCTTCCCTGAGCAGTGCAGAGCCTAGAGCAGCAAGGAAGGAGGCTCAGGTCTCCCTGTTACAGGACAGTTAAAGATTTAAAAAAATGTGTTTAAAGAAAGGTGACAACACAAAGGCATAGCAGATATAAAAAGTGTGTAGTTGCTTTCCAAACCAGGACAGACGATGTTGGGCACAATAAAGAACTGCTGTGACTGTGTCTGTTCTTGAACAGGCTCCAGGAGGCCATGAGCTGCACTGTGATTACTGGGAGCTGGTCGGCCTGGCTCCAGCAGGTGGCGCCGATAACCTGCTGAACGAGGAGTCGGACGTGGACGTGCAGCTGAACAACAGGCACATGATGATCCGTGGGGAAAACGTGTCCAAAATCCTCCGCGTGCGCTCCACCGTCACTCAGTGCTTCAGGGACCACTTCTTCAGCCGCGGATACTACGAGGTTAGCCTTTTTTTTATATATATATATATATTTTAACCACCACCACACAGCCCCCACATCTCTCGGCTTCTAAATCTGTTATTTATGCTAAGACTTGTTTGATATTCTGTGTCTGTGTGTGTGTGTGTTGTGCAGATAACTCCACCCACTCTGGTGCAGACCCAAGTGGAAGGTGGCTCCACTCTCTTCAAGTTGGATTATTTCGGAGAGCAGGCGTATCTGACTCAGTCCTCTCAGCTCTACCTGGAGACCTGCATCCCGGCGCTGGGAGACACTTTCTGTATCGCTCAGTCGTACCGTGCTGAGCAGTCGCGCACTCGCAGACACCTCTCGGAGTGAGTAACATACAAAAATCAGTCAGGACTGAACTGTAACATTGTGTAATTCTCTTGTTTGGTCCAGAAGAAGGAAACCGAACTGCAAGTCTGAACACACTCTAAGAAATTTGTAGAGGAAAGGAATATGGGATTCAGGAATTTGAATCGTAACTCTCGTGACTTTTCAGGTACACCCACATCGAGGCAGAGTGCCCCTTCATGACCTACGAGGACCTGCTGAACAGGCTGGAGGATCTGGTGTGTGATGTGGTGGACCGTGTCCTGAAGTCCCCTGCTGCTGCCCTGCTCTATGACATCAACCCTGTATGACCTCTGACATTACACCCATCACTTATTCACTGCTTGCGTACTGTACTGTACTGTAGCTTGATTCATTGTGAGTGCGCAGTGTGTATCATCTGCAGGGGGTTGTAAAATATTCTGTTGTACATAAATATTTAATTAATAGTGGTTTGTATATTTGCAGGGACCTCAGATGTACTGAGTACTGAGTCCAGTATTATTTGAGATTATCGTCCAATCCCTAGTTTTAGCGGTTAATAAATACGTCTTTATGTTAATTCAAGTAGCTATTGATTTAACAAATCCATACGATCAAGGAGAACATCTGGAATCACACTTCACACTCGCTCACAACATGGCTACTACTTTGTAGAACAAAAATTCATTTTACTGTATTTATGTTTTTGTGTTTATATATAAATTTATACAAGCACCAGATAAATATATCATTCATTCATTGTCTGTAAGCGCTTATCCAGTTCAGGGTCGCGGTGGGTCCAGAATCATTGGGTGCAAGGCAGGAACACACCCTGGAGGGGGCGCCAGTCCTTCACAGGGCGACACACACTCACCTACAGACACGTTTGAGTCACCAATCCACCTACCAACGTAGTTTTGGAGTGTGGGAGGAAACCCACGCAAACACAGGGAGAACACACCACACTCCTCACAGACAGTCACCCGGAGGAAACCCACACAGACACAGAGAGAACACACCAAACTCCTCACGGACAGTCACCCGGAGGAAACCCACGTAGACACAGAGAACACACCACACTCCTCACAGACAGTCACCCGGAGGAAACCCACGCAGACACAGGGAGAACACACCAAACTCCTCACGGACAGTCACCCGGAGGAAACCCACGTAGACACAGAGAACACACCACACTCCTCACAGACAGTCACCCGGAGGAAACCCACGCAGACACAGAGAGAACACACCACACTCCTCACAGACAGTCACCCGGAGGAAACCCTCGCAGACACAGAGAGAACACACTACACTCCTCACAGACAGTCACCCGGAGGAAACCCTCGCAGACACAGAGAGAACACACCACACTCCTCACAGACAGTCACCCGGAGGAAACCCACGCAGACACAGAGAGAACACACCACACTCCTCACAGACAGTCACCCGGAGGAAACCCTCGCAGACACAGAGAGAACACACCACACTCCTCACAGACAGTCACCCGGAGGAAACCCTCGCAGACACAGAGAGAACACACTACACTCCTCACAGACAGTCACCCGGAGGAAACCCACGCAGACACAGGGAGAACACACCACACTCCTCACAGACAGTCACCCGGAGGAAACCCACGCAGACACAGGGAGAACACACCACACTCCTCACAGACAGTCACCCGGAGGAAACCCTCGCAGACACAGAGAGAACACACCACACTCCTCACAGACAGTCACCCAATGAGAAAATAAATTTTAGGTGCCTAAGGGTTTTGCACAGTACAGAATTCTAGAGATTTTTTTGTTTGTTTGGGTTGTTAATAATTTGAATTTGAATATGAAACTCAGCTCAGCTTTTTGTTTGTAGGACTTCAAGCCCCCTAAGAGGCCTTTCAAGAGGATGAACTACACTGAAGCTATTGAGTGGCTGAAGGAGCATGACATTAAAAAAGATGACGGGACCTACTACGAGTTTGGGGAGGTATGGCTTCTTTTTAGAATAAATAATAATGCCATGCCTCTGAGATCGGTGGTGTTAATGGGTTAGTTTCCTAGTTAGTTAGACGCTACTATTTAGGATTGCTTTGCACTGGATGGTTTTCTTGATGATTTGAATTCAACTGTAATGTCCAAAGTAATTCATTCTTTGAGTTATTTTCCTTCAGGATATCCCCGAAGCCCCGGAGAGGCTGATGACCGACACCATTAACGAGACCATCCTTTTGTGTCGTTTCCCTGCTGAGATCAAATCCTTCTACATGCAGCGCTGCCCTGAGGACCGCCGCCTCACAGAGTCGGTCAGTACCATATTCAAACGTGTGTATTTAACCCGAGTCTGTTTCTTATCACACAGCTGAGCCATAATAGTAGGAAGAATCCACTGAAGGATGTGTGGTGATCCCACATAGACACCAGTGTTGAGCATTTGTCTGTTTTCATTCAGGTTGATGTGCTAATGCCTAACGTTGGAGAAATTGTGGGAGGGTCCATGCGTATCTGGGATGCTGAGGAGCTCCTGGACGGCTACAAGAGAGAAGGCATTGACCCCACTCCCTACTACTGGTACACTGACCAGGTACGTTCAGGCCCCTACGTGCTGTACATGTATGAGACTCTTTTTCTGGTTTTGTGCTGCATTTTTGCTTCTTTTACTTTGAGAGTATAGGTGCAGTATTTTGTATATAGCTTTGAAGGAAACAACAACTAGTTTCTTGGCTGTTTCGACAAGAGTTTGGTGTTCAAGCCACTTTTAAGCCCTAGTTACGGGAATCTGAGCTGTAGAGAGTAACAGACACACAGCACCATCTAGAGGACTGATCTAGAGTTGCAGCTGATGAGTTTCCAGATCTTTGCTGAAAAATGAAACATGGTTCTGTAACATGCTTCTGGTGGCTCTGTGTTTCAGAGGAAGTTTGGGACGTGTCCACACGGAGGGTACGGTCTCGGTCTGGAGCGCTTCCTCACCTGGTTACTCAACAGGCACCACATCCGCGACGTGTGTCTTTACCCACGCTTCATCCAGCGCTGTCGACCCTAAACAAACATGTGAACAAACACGTACTCAAACAGTCACACGCTCGCTTAAATCCCATTCAGGAAACCTGTACATCACTGGAACAAGTTAAAGAAAACATTGCCTGCTAACTTACGTCCAGAGAATCCGAGTCAGATAAGCGCTGATCTTTATTTTTAAAATATAACCTCAATGGAATGTAACAACGTCAACATACTGGATATGCGCAGTTATTTAAAGTATGTTTATGGGCCTCTAATCTGTATGTAATACTGTGTCACCTGCAATGTTTGTCTGAAAAAAATGTAGGGGAGCGAACTTACATCACTTAGACTAATAGGAAGCAGCTCTTCATTTATCTGTATTCAAAGTTACAGTCAGAGTGCACTATAAACATATTGCATAAGTCCATTGTTCAGAATGAGTCTGGACTTAATAAACATGTGTAATGCTGTGGAAGCGGTGTCTTTCATTTTCATGGGTAATTCTGTGCTGTAATCTGTGGGGGGTACAAGTTCTACTTTTTACTTTAAGGAGTAACACGAACCCTGTCTTGAAGGTCGTAATGTTTTGGAGTATAAATAACAATCTTGGATCAGCTTTCTTCACAGTTTATGGTGTCGGTATCAACGGTATAGATTTTTTTCATTCATTATCTGTAACCCTTATCCAGTTCGGAGTCGCGGTGGGTCCAGAGCCTACCTGGAATCATTGGGCGCAAGGCGGGAATACACCCTGGAGGGGGCGCCAGTCCTTCACAGGGCAACACAGACACACACACACATTCACTCTTTTTGAGTTGCCAATCCACAATGTGTGTTTTTGGACTGTGGGAGGAAACCCACGCAGACGCAGGGAGAACACACCCACTCCTCACAGACAGTCACCCGGAGCGGGAATCGAACCCACAACCTCCAGGCCCCTGGAGCTGTGTGACTGTGACACCTACCTGCTGCGCCACCGTGCCGCCCTCAACGGTATAGATGCTGAATTTCAATCCACTGTGGTTTCTGTGAGGCTGTATTAATTTAATCAAATAAAATTATAGATCTATTGAGTAAGCTCTTAAATTAGAACGTTCCAAAACCTCGTTTTCTCAGATAAAGCCTCAGTGTAAGTGATTTATTTGTCACAATTGTTTCACTTTTGGTGTCTGGGGGTTATTATGGTGTCAATATGTATGGGGGTTCGTCTCAAATCAAAGTTGAGTTCACTTCCTAGTGGATTCCCACCTAGGGAATGTAAATGAAGGGCCATTTTGATACCCGTCTGACCTTATGGAACAGCACAATAGGCTTTTTATTGTTGACAAAATTAGGAGATAAAGATTTTTTTTTTTAAATAATGTTTTGGGGCACATGACTTTCCTTAAATAATTAAAGACAAATTTTTGGTGCGGTGCCAATTCAGTTGAACCTCTTCTGATTCTGAGTTGATCACAGTTTTGAAGGGAAGTGTGTTTTTAACTGAATTAATGCTGAAAATAAAATAAAATAAAAATACTGTGTGCGATGATATAAATCGGACTATATCCTGAGTTTTAGCTGGATAAAGGAGTACATTTCTTTTTCCTATAAAAATTTTAGAACATCCAAGACGCAACACTTTTGAGAAACATTGGACATGTAATTTTTTTACCTATACATGGGTTTTTAACTTGCAGTTGTTACTTATTAAAACTTGCTTCATGCTAAGGGTGATTTGACACTATAAATAAAGACTAAATAGATTATTATTGTTGCTAACACTTGCCTTAGCATTTCATTATTATGGCTAGCTATCTCATGATATATGAGGTGCTAAGTCATAAATATGAAATGTTAAGTGTAATCAAACTTGACCACTTGCTTGTCACTTTCTTGATATTTTGTAGCTATAGTACATAGGCTTTTGTGGTTTTGAGAGGCTTTGCTAGGCTGCCATTATAAATAATAAGCTGTTTTTAATGACTTGCCCGTTTAAAAACAAAATTAAAAACATAAGTACAATATAAATACATCTAAAATGCAAAACAAAGTTTAAATGAAGCACCCACTGATAATCTCTACGGAAATTACGACTAGTCGACTATTTTCAAGACAACTAGTCGACTAGTAAAAATGACTGGTCGTGTAACCCCTAGTGTGCACTACATAGGGAACAAGGGCTGTCGATCTGAGATGCATCCCCTCGACTCCTGATTACTCAACGTCAGCCGTGTCGTCACGCGCATGACAGCGGTAGTGTGTCAGGACAGTGCTGTGTGTATAATCTGTGTGCTCTGGTTCTGTGTTTCGCGGGTTTAATTTGAATGATCAGCGGCGTTTTCGTTTAACATGGTCGGGGTGAAGGTCATCGCCAACGATACCGAGTTCCAGCCGGAGCTTGCGGCCGCCGGCTCCAGGCTCGCCATGGTCAAGTTCACCATGGCCGGGTAAGAACTGCACTCGAGCCCGGGGCTTCGGTCAGGCCTTCGGTGGATGTATCTTAGCGTTGCCGGAACAGAGCAACAAGAACAACTGGGGTTACAGCGGAAACAATAAACTCAGTTTTGGGTTAATTAAATACATGTGGAGCCTTTCTGGCTGTCTGTAATATGTCGTGTGTGTAAGGTATTGGTAAATCTGAAGTTCGCCGGCTTCTATTTCTTCGCATGATCAGTTCCACCTTAAATGGCGCATCAGTTTAATGGGGGCATTTAAGGTGGAGTGGAGTATTTGAAAAGACTCGCATGACTTAGCAAAACACAAGTGATGAGCTGAAACAGTAACCGGGAAGGAAATAAGTAGATATAAAATGTATGTAATTATTTTATTTTACAAGGTTTTTTGTTAGTTCGTTTATTATAATTAACTCTACACATTATTAGATAGTTGTACTCTACGTTTTGGACTTTAATAAACCCACAAGAGGAGGGCGATATCACCACATTGTATCGTTATTGTGCTACAATTACTTGATAAAATAAATAATCTTTTCTTAAAACTTCATAAATTAAAAACTATGACTGACTGTGTGTTTAATTACAAAGAGAGCAGTTTAAAAACAGTGTTAAATTTTAATTGTTATTTCACACAAACGTCTGTTGCTGTATTTAAATGTGGCATATTGTGGAAAAATGGTGCAATATTTACTGCATATTGTAAAGTAGCCTAAAGCAGTAAAAATAATTTTTAAAAAATCATATTAGGTATTAAAAGTATACCAAATAATGGGGAAATATTTATATACTCATACAAGCGTGTCACCAAACAAGGTTTATCATCAACACGACATGCTGCCTACCTCTGCATTAATGTCTGACCTTCGTTATGACCCGTCTGTTTTGGTCGTTTCCTCAACAGGTGTAGGCCGTGTTTGAGAATAGCTCCAGCCTTCAACATGCTGAGCAGCAAGTACCCACAGGTGGTCTTTCTAGAGGTGGACGTCCATGTGTGTCAGGTGATTGACTGGACTTGAATTGGATCTTTGCTGCTGGCTTGTTTGTATTACTTAGATCCCATCACATAGCTCTTTTCCACCAATGTTGGACCGGTTCCTCTCCCGTTTGCATACCTAATTTGGAACAGTTTGCCCAGTTTCAACCATAAATTCGTTCCTGAACCTGAAAAGTTAGGTTCTTCAGCGTGATCAGCGATGGAGTGTGGAGCTAAACAAGCTTCAGAAAGATCATAGAGCCTCTAGTAAAGTGTTATGTAATAGACATAGTTTGACTGCCCCCTTTAACAGACTCTTCACATTTCCCCTACATTTCTTCTACCAGGCAACAGCTGCAGCCAACAACATCTCCGCCACACCGACGTTCCTGTTTTTCCGAAATAAAGTGCGAGTGGATCAGTACCAGGGGGCGGACGCTTCAGGTCTGGAGGACAAGATCAAGCAGCACGTAGAGAATGATCCAGGAAGCAACGAGGACTCTGACATTCCTAAAGGATACGTGAGTGTACAGTAAAGAAGACAACCAGTCTCAATAAGATTAAATCAGAAGCAGGTTTGACTTTTAGCTCTTGTGTTTTCTTGGCATTTACAGATGGACCTCATGCCGTTTGTGAATAAAGCTGGATGCGAGTGTCTTAACGAGAGCGATGACTGTGGCTTTGACAACTGCTTAATCAAAGACTCCACCTACCTTGAATCAGACTGTGATGAACAGGTATGATACACTTCGCCCTTTGACTTTAACAAGTTGTTCCTGTTTATGAGGCACCAGTGTGTCCTGAGACTCACTCAAGCTTTCACTTTCACTTTCTTCAATCTGGCAGTACACCTTTAATTGGAGCCTCAGGAAGGTTCAAGGGTTCATACACTCATTTAGGACTGGTCATGCTGGTGTAGCAGAGTCTGTACCTCAGGATTAACACCACCAAAGAATGTCTCTCAGCCAGTGACGCTGTCATTTATTCTGACATTATTCTCTAAATATTCTGACATTATTTCTTGAACTATTCCAACTGTGTTCTCAGAAGTTTCAGACTTTAATCTCCGAGCTGTCGTAGCTCCATTTTCATGATATATTTTGCAGTTATCATTTGTATTTTCTTTTGTAGCCTCAGAATGTTAGCACCCCGGTTGAGAAACGCTGCTGTATAGGACGGTTGTAACTGTTGTATTGCTTGTCTGCTGTTTATAGGCTCTCAAATTTGACACTTGTAGACATTGTGATTCCTGCACTCCTGTTTCCCAACGGTGGTCACGCTGAGAAGCTTAGTTTCAGTGTGAGGCTGAAATAAAAGTGAAAGTAAAACTGTCTAGGATTAGATTTCTGTATCTTATCATTCAGAGTTTATGAGACCTCTGCTACCATTTGTGTGGGTCCTAATACACAGCTTATTAAATCATTTTCTCTGTATCTCTGCAGCTCCTCGTTACAATCGCCTTCACTCAGCCTGTAAAACTCTTCTCTATGAAGCTGCAAGCCTCAGACTTGGGTAAGCTGGCCATTCTGTTCTTCTCTGTTTGTTGGTTTTTGTAGTTTAGGAATACATTTTGAGAATAAATAGACGTGGCCTTTCTGCTCCCATGTTTTCTTGTACACCAACAAAACTCCAGCAACAATGCTGTGTCTGATCCACTCCTACCAGCACAACACACACTAACACACCAACACCACATGCGCTGAGAATGACCCACCACCCAAATCAAAGCCTAGCTGTTCTCTGGGGGTCCCGTGGAAGTCCGGATCATTTAAAGTACAGGGTGAGAGCTTGGCTAAAGGAAGTGCAAAATTATGTTTTGCTACTGTTTTGCCTTCTGTGAATTATGAGCCAGTTCAGAGAAGCTGTCCCAACAGGAACACATTTCGATGTCTGCTATTTACACTAATGCTAAATTGCTAAAGCTACAATGTGCTAGTCTTAAAAGCTCACTCAAGTCTGGGTGCTGGGAGACTCGCCTATTGGGGTCAGTGACCATTTCCTGCCGCCGGCTCGGGTTCGTTTCTTTGGTCATGGTTTGTTAGTGGAGGCAAAAAATATTCAAATGCCCGGTTCGTATGTTGGAAAGTTTGTTAGTAGAGGTTCCACTGTGTGTGTGTATATATATATATATATATCTATATCTTTACTTCCTCTTCTCATTCCCTTCCTCCTCTCCTCCTCTGACACTCCTCTCTCTGCTCAGCTCAGGCCCCAAAGTGTGTAAAGATTTTCATTAACCTCCCGCGCTCCATGGACTTTGATGATGCAGAAAGGAGCGAGCCCACACAGATGCTGGACCTGACAGAGGAAGATTACAAAGACGACGGCCTCATTTCTCTCAGATACGTCAAGTTCCAAAATGTCAACAGTGTTACAGTACGTCTCTCTTTACCCCCCCCCCCTTGGGAATTGTGTTATAATTTACTTAATACTCTTTCTTGGGCTGAGCCTAAGCATGGACCACTTTGTGTAGTGTATTCTAACTGCACCTTGGGTAAAGTTATGACTGCAATAAATGTAAAAATACAATTGATTCCTGAGTCCGCACAGGAAGAGAAGTGTGTACCAATCTGTTCTAATCTTTATGTACTAACTCAGCTTGGCACGACTCTACTCGCTTTTCAGTCCCTCGTCTTTGGATCGTTTTCCACCATCCCCTGTCCCCTCCTGCTCCTAGGACACGTATCGCCATCTCAAAACCCTGTCTCTTAAGACCTTGCAGCTTCTCCCAAAACAAGTACTAGTTTTGCTTGTAAGGCTTTACACATCTGGCTCACTGCTGTTGGCGACATGACCTTCACATCACATCAACACCGTACAGCCTCATTTAGAGTTGTATAGACTACAAATGCAAGTTTTAAGCAAAATACTGTCTGTGAACTTTCTGCTGGTCAGACTGCCCTGGATTTCTCAAACACTGTCCAAAAGTTTTTAGACACCCATTAAAAGTAGTAAATGCTGCTACTTCACAGTGAACCCACTTCACACACAGTCTGTTAGTAGTGTGCATAGTGTGTACAACCTCAGTCGAAAAGCATAATGTTAAACGGGACGCTCTGGAGCAGTTGCACACGAGCCTAAGCCCAACATGCTCAATGCCAGCCATCGGTTAGACGGGTGTGAAGGGAGAACAGAATAAACGCTATTTTTAAACCAGTTTAAACTACGCTCAATGTAAGGTTAAGGATGGACTATACTTCCCAACGTACGTTCAGTCAAACTTAGGTTCAGCTGGTGCAACCGGCTGCAGGAGTGACGGAGCTCTACTGAGTACCTTTGGGATGAGTTGGAGTGGTGCTCGTGATCCAGAATGAGTCACCCAACCTCACGGTGCTCTCATGGTCCACACAGCAGTCCTAATATTTAGTCTAAAGCCTTCCTAGTGGAGTAGAAACTATCACTAACCCCCAAATACCCTTCGCTTTAGATGATTGCATAGTAACAACATTGTAGGTTGTTGTTATTTTGCTTTAAAGGAACTGTATGTAATATGTTTACCTTAAAATAACAACTTCAAAATCATTGTGATGCTCCACTGAGATTTAACAGGAAAAATGGAGCCTCTCTCTTTGTTACTTCATGTTCAGAACTGCAAAAAGTGCACTGTTTAACTTCTGGAGGAGGGTAGGTCACCATCTTCTCCCTGTTAATTTCTCTACAGTGCTGTAAATATGAATAGTGTGGGCCCCAAGAGCAAATAAATAAATAAATAAACAAACAAACAAACAAAAGGAGAGGGGAATGGGGTGGAGGGTGGGGGGTATATTACATAGTGTTCCTTTAAAAACCTTTTCCTGAATCTGATTGTTCTTACTATTGGAACAACGTCGCCTCCATGTGGTGATGAGTTGAATTAAGGTTCATGTTCATTACAATTAGGCATTTGTTTACTTCTACAGTTAAAATAATAAGGAATTCATGTTCTCTCTGTTTGGATGCTTGCAGCTGTTCATTAAGTCAAACCTAGGTGATGAGGAAACGACGAAAGTGAACTACCTGACGTTTATAGGAACCCCAGTGCAGGCCACCAACATGAACGACTTCAAACGGGTACAGCATTTATTTAACAAAGATCATTCTCCACCAACAGCTCGTCATATTCTTTAAAACAGTGGTTTCCAAACGTTCAGCACACCCCTGCACATCTTGTGCTTCCAGACTCCACAGGAACATGTCTTATACGTTGCTTTATTAAAATGGTACATGGGTTTAGAATGAGATTTGCTCTTTCATGAGGAATTCAGTAATTCTCAAAAAAATCTATAAATATATCAGTCTATAAATCAGGACTGGACCTTTAATTAGAATTAGAATCACTTAATTGGCCACTGTGCACACAGAGGAGTGCTCTCTTTAAGGGTCCAGACATGACTTAATACCGTAATGGCCATACCATAATACCATAATGTCCATAATGACCATACCATAATGTCCATAATGACCATACCATACCATAATGACCTAATACCATAGGCATAGGTTACGTAGGCTGTCCAATTAAAAACATGTATCTGCATCATCTGAACACAGCAGCTGTGTTTTACACTCGGGGGTTGGCCGATACGGTCCAAATTTATATCACGATATGTTTCACGATATGTTTCACGATATAATTTCGGTCGATACGATATGATTCCGATACGAACATTATAAAAACCACAGAAAACTGCCAAGAAAAAAAAAACAAGAAACAGCACATCACAGTCAAACACAAACGTCTTGACTTATGTTATAGTTATTTGTAATTTTAAAGTTAGTTTAAAAAATATTGAACTTCAGTCAGTGACAGGTGATGCAAATAAATTCAAAATATTGAAAATGTGTTTAAAAATGATTGAAACATTTTATATTGCGATATTTATCGATATCGAAATATTGTCCAGGCCTTTTATTACTGTGTGCAACTTTCATGATGAATGGGTTAATAAAAATGCTTCAGAATTACTCTAAATAAAGTCATTTTACATTGTATTCCATTGAAATTTACCCCGTTTCCTGTAACGTTACTATTTTGCGAGATACGTGTTTTTAATCGGACCGTAACGGTGTGTATATAGTTAAAAATAAAGGTTTTATTTGTTGATACATTTGCTGTTAGTTAGAAGTCTACAATGGAAAGTTTATATAAGATATAAATAAATTACAAACAAAATTACAAATAAATTTGTAAAAAATACAAATAAATAAAAATACCAAACACTGAGAGAACGGCAGGAGGAGCTGAGGGTCCCGTGTTAACACTGTTCTATTTCTGTTTTGTGGGAAATGTAGGTTGTAGGGAAGAAGGGGGAGAGCCACTGAGGAGAAGACAACTGGACGAAGACATGGACATACAACACACACACACACATCCAAACACACACATACTGTTAGAGACACACACACTCTCCGTCAGAGAGCTGAGGCTGCCACAAAACGGTGAGAGAGAGAGGAATTGCGTCTTTGACTCAGAGGCAAAGCATTCTCTACCTTTTTATCTCCAGAGAGAACTCCCACAACAAGGAAACCTGTAAATAAAGTCAATCCTTTTTCAAAGGCGAGCTGCTTTGGGAGACTTTGTTTGTGTGTGTGGTTTGTTCCTGTGTTTGTGTGTGTGGGTGTGGGTGGGTGTGGTGAGACCTGCTCTCACTGCAAAACAAAGCCACAGTGTTTCAGATAAACATTAATAATAATGTGTGGTTTTTACAGTAAACATGTTATACATATTTTCATTGTGTGTAGCCAGTGTGTGCTTCTCTTAATCCAGCTGCAGTTCCACCCTCCATCTCAAGATGGCGGCAAAGGCTTACAATTAAGCTCATTCCCGCCATCGCTTTTCTTCATCAGTTCACAAAGAAACATCGCTAGGTCATCTACCGTCCGATTCCTTCTCTTTACCCCTGTTTATATGTCACTTTATAAAACATTCAGAGTTATAACGAGTGAATTAAACGTCCTGCGGGAACTGGTGTTTGTTAGAAAGCCTGTTAATGCCTTTAGACACTTGACTGCGGAATTAAAATACAAGAGTCATATAAAATATTGTGACAGGTCAAAGAAAATCTTAGAAAGTTTCCAAAGTGGTGATTTTATAGGAGGAGAAAAACCTTCTTAACTTTCAGTGTAAGTCAGTGTAAAAAGATTTAATTTATTTTGGAGCATTTCTGTAAACGGTGTCACACGGTCATGTTTGGACGGTCAGAGGAAATCGCAGACACAGGGAGAACACACCACACTCCTCACAGACAGTCACCTGGAGGAAACCCACACAGACACAGGGAGAACACACCACACTCCTCACAGACAGTCACCCGGAGGAAACCCACACAGACACAGGGAGAACACACCACACTCCTCACAGAGAGTCACCCGGAGGAAACCCACGCAGACACAGAGAGAACACACCACACTCCTCACAGACAGTCACCCGGAGGAAACCTACGCAGACACAGGGAGAACACACCACACTCCTCACAGACAGTCACCCGGAGGAAACCCACGCAGACACAGAGAGAACACACCACACTCCTCACAGACAGTCACCCGGAGGAAACCCACGCAGACACAGAGAGAACACACCACACTCCTCACAGATAGTCACCCGGAGGAAACCTACGCAGACACAGGGAGAACACACCACACTCCTCACAGACAGTCACCTGGAGGAAACCTACGCAGACACAGGGAGAACACACCACACTCCTCACAGAGAGGGACCTGAGCTGGGAATGGAACCCGAGAAGCTGGAGATGTGCGACACCAACACTGCTCGAATCCTCAAAGAGAAAGCAGTTAAAAGGTAACTGTAAATCTAGGAATAAATGAACACATTCAATTTCATAATACAAGTCCTTAAGTTGAATGTGTTCTTCAGAGAAATTTGAATTCAATTCAGTTATATTTTAAAACTGTATTTTAGTGGAAAAAACTCACTGCTCTAAATAACTTAAAACTAAATTTCAAACAGAGCTGTGTTCAGACTGAAACACTCCTTATAACTTCACTGGGAAAGGGCGGGGCTACACTGCTATAGATCGAATAGGACATTATTGTGACATCACAAATGAATTAAAGAACCATTTTACACAAAGAAAGAAACGTAACACATGATTCAGCAGTAATTATAAATATAATAAACAAAGCTCTTGAGCTTATTTTCAGTAACAATATTGACGTTTATTATTATGCAACGTTTGCAAGAAATATTGATTGATGTATGACACTAACCCTTAAAAATACAGTATTACACATTAATCTAGAGCTGAGTGTCTTCAGAAAAGATCTCAAATATCTTCAGCATTCTGGTTTTAATATGAAATATTAAACATATTTAATACGTCAGCATTTAAATTGACTTTAAATAATAATAAATACAACAAAAGAGCTGGTGTTTATAATAATAATATATTTATTGCTATTGTTTTTATTATTATTAACACCAGCTCTTTGGTGTATTTATTTATTATATTTATAGTAATAATAACAATTATTATTATTGTTAATTTTCATTATTACTCATCCTCATAACATCAGTAGAAATATGTAAACAAACTATACGAGATGTAAAGGTTGAAAATAATGTATTAATATTTGAATGCAGTGTTTTAAACAATCAGTTTAGGGCCTAATAAAGACATTAAATATGCCTTAATTGAGTTAATAAAGAGGAACATTAGTATACATTATAATAATAATAGTAATAATAATAATAATAATAATAATAATAATAGTAATTGTGATGATGATGGCAGTAGAATAAAGGCCTGTGCAGTGGAAGAGATAAAAGAGAACATAAAGATGAAAAGTGAAGATTATTAAATAACAATAATAACCACAAAACATACTGAGACACATGCAGTGAATATAGACCCTGAATATTCATATTTTATAAAAACTAAATCTATTATACAGCAGTTTTCTAGAGCCTTCACAATACAACATCATTAAATACAAAATAAACATACAATAATTAAATAGATATATAATATTATTATAGAAATAAATAAAATAATGAAACAACAAAGCCATGAACAACTAAAATCGAGAGTTACTAAAAGCAAAGTCTTTGAACAGTTTTTAAACCCGTGCTGAGGCTGAATGTCTAATGTCAGCGTGGAGATTACTCCACGTTTAAGGAGCACACGCTGCAACAGCACCATCCCCTTTGTCTTAGTTTAGTTCTGGGCTTGGCCAGCAGCCCCTGGTCAGAGGATCTTAAGGGTCTCGGCCTCTCAAGTGGCACAGGAGCTCAGAGATGTATTTTATAAGAACTGTAGGTTATAGAACAATACTGAAGTCAATTAGTGGACTAATAATAATAATAATGAATAAGGATAAATGTATTCCCCTTTTTTACTCTTTTTCTGTATCACTCCGCACAATTTTTGTCTTGGAATTATTGTTCTCTCTCTCTCTCTCTCTCTCTCTCTCTCTCTCTCTCTCTCTTTCTTAATATTCCCGCTTTTTCTTCATCTCCTACTGTATTCTCTATTTTATCTCTTCTTTAATATCTCTCCATTTTCACTCACTTTCTTTCATGCTTTTCTTGTTTCTTTTCTATATTTTCTTTTATATTTTTTCTTTTCCATTCAGTCATTCATTCACCAGTTCTCTCTCTCTCTCTCTCTCTCTCTCTCTCTCTCTCTCTCTCTCTCTTTTTCTCTTTCTCTCTCTGGATTCTTCTTTATTTTACTATTTTCTGTCATCTTTCTCCCTTTTTCGTATCGTCATTCTTTCATTTTTTACGGTGCCTGGAACTATCTTCTTTACTCTTTTACATTCGCTCTCTCTTTTATTGTGCATCAGCACTTGCTGTTAATTCATTTGACTTCTCTCTCTCTCTCCCTCTCTCTCTCTCTCCTGGCGCTCTGTATCTGAACTCTGTGCTCCGGCTTTGGCACAGCGATGGCCTGCCTTTGTTACCCAGAGAATGGGACGAATTGGCAGAGGGGCATCTATCTCTCTCTCTCTCTCTCTCTCTCTCTCTCTCTCTCTGTCTCTCTCTCTCTCTCTCTCTCTCTCTCTCTCTCTCTCTCTCTTTCTCTGAAGCCTGTGAAAAGCCCACTGGATGCCATCCACCAGTGATCAGAGCCTCAGACAGCTGCAGTGTTTGAGCACAGTGCTCTGCCCCTGCCCTAAAGACACTGTCAGTGCCAGGCCCAGGGGCAGGAGGCAGTCAGAGCCTCTTTGGAGAGGTCTGTACCAAACATATTAGGAGCCTTCACTAAAGGAGCCCAGGGTCGAGAAATTGTTGAGTGTCAGTAGAAGGGGGGTGTTTCTGATAAAGTGGCCAGTGAGTGTTAGTAGAAGGGGGTGTTTCTGATAAAGTGGCCAGTGAGTGTCAGTAGAGGGGGGTGTTTCTGATAAAGTGGCCAGTGAGTGTCAGTAGAAGGGAGGTGTTTCTGATAAACTGGCCAGTGAGTGTCAGTAGAGGGGAGGTGTTTCTGATAAAGTGGCCAGTGAGTGTCAGTAGAGGGGGGTGTTTCTGATAAAGTGGCCAGTGAGTGTCAGTAGAAGGGGGGTGTTTCTGATAAAGTGGCCAGTGAGTGTCAGTAGAAGGGAGGTGTTTCTGATAAAGTGGCCAGTGAGTGTCAGTAGAGGGGGGTGTTTCTGATAAAGTGGCCAGTGAGTGTCAGTAGAAGGGGGGTGTTTCTGATAAAGTGGCCAGTGAGTGTCAGTAGAAGGGAGGTGTTTCTGATAAAGTGGCCAGTGAGTGTCAGTAGAGGGGGGTGTTTCTGATAAAGTGGCCAGTGAGTGTCAGTAGAAGGGGGGTGTTTCTGATAAAGTGGCCAGTGAGTGTCAGTAGAAGGGAGGTGTTTCTGATAAAGTGGCCAGTGAGTGTCAGTAGAAGGGGGGTGTTTCTGATAAAGTGGCCAGTGAGTGTTAGTAGAAGGGGGTGTTTCTGATAAAGTGGCCAGTGAGTGTCAGTAGAAGGGGGGTGTTTCTGTTAAAGTGGCCAGTGAGTGTCAGTAGAAGGGAGGTGTTTCTGATAAACTGGCCAGTGAGTGTCAGTAGAAGGGGGGTGTTTCTGATAAAGTGGCCAGTGAGTGTCAGTAGAGGGGGGTTTTTCTGATAAAGTGGCCAGTGAGTGTCAGTAGAAGGGGGGTGTTTCTGATAAAGTGGCCAGTGAGTGTTAGTAGAAGGGGGTGTTTCTGATAAAGTGGCCAGTGAGTGTCAGTAGAAGGGGGGTGTTTCTGTTAAAGTGGCCAGTGAGTGTCAGTAGAAGGGGGGTGTTTCTGATAAAGTGGCCAGTGAGTGTCAGTAGAAGGGGGGTGTTTCTGATAAAGTGGCCAGTGAGTGACAGTAGAAGGGGGGTGTTTCTGTTAAAGTGGCCAGTGAGTGTCAGTAGAAGGGGGGTGTTTCTGATAAAGTGGCCAGTGAGTGTCAGTAGAAGGGGGGTGTTTCTGATAAAGTGGCCAGTGTGTGACAGTAGAAGGGGGGTGTTTCTGTTAAAGTGGCCAGTGAGTGTCAGTAGAAGGGGGGTGTTTCTGATAAAGTGGCCAGTGAGTGTCAGTAGAAGGGGGGTGTTTCTGTTAAAGTGGCCAGTGAGTGTCAGTAGAAGGGGGGTGTTTCTGATAAAGTGGCCAGTGAGTGTCAGTAGAAGGGGGGTGTTTCTGATAAAGTGGCCAGTGTGTGACAGTAGAAGGGGGGTGTTTCTGTTAAAGTGGCCAGTGAGTGTCAGTAGAAGGGGGTGTTTCTGATAAAGTGGCCAGTGAGTGTTAGTAGAAGGGGGTGTTTCTGATAAAGTGGCCAGTGAGTGACAGTAGAAGGGGGGTGTTTCTGTTAAAGTGGCCAGTGAGTGTCAGTAGAAGGGGGGTGTTTCTGATAAAGTGGCCAGTGTGTGACAGTAGAAGGGGGGTGTTTCTGATAAAGTGGCCAGTGAGTGTCAGTAGAAGGGGGGTGTTTCTGATAAAGTGGCCAGTGAGTGTCAGTAGAAGGGGGGTGTTTCTGATAAAGTGGCCAGTGAGTGTCAGTAGAAGGGGGGTGTTTCTGATAAAGTGGCCAGTGAGTGACAGTAGAGAAAGGGGGGGTGTTTCTGATAAAGTGGCCAGTGAGTGTCAGTAGAAGGGGGGTGTTTCTGATAAAGTGGCCAGTGAGTGTCAGTAGAAGGGGGGTGTTTCTGATAAAGTGGCCAGTGAGTGTCAGTAGAAGGGGGGTGTTTCTGATAAAGTGGCCAGTGAGTGTCAGTAGAAGGGGGGTGTTTCTGATAAAGTGGCCAGTGAGTGACAGTAGAGAAAGGGGGGGTGTTTCTGATAAAGTGGCCAGTGAGTGTCAGTAGAAGGGGGGTGTTTCTGATAAAGTGACCAGTGAGTGACAGTAGAGAGAGGGGGGGTGTTTCTGATAAAGTGGCCAGTGAGTGTCAGTAGAAGGGGGGTGTTTTGATTAAAGTGGCCATTGTGTGTCAATAGAAAGGTGGTGTTTCTGATAAAGTGGCCAGTGAGTGTCAAGTAAGTGGTGTAAGTGTGTATTTCTAGACTGAGCTGAATGCCAAGCTGCAGTGTAAATGCGGTCCGGGTTGGAGTCAGGGGACGAGGCCTTGTTAGTTACAACGTGTTTTACTTGGTGTTCGTCTTTGTTTCGGGGCGTAGAGATGAAGAAGCGAGATTAGATGTGTGTGAGAGGAGCGTCTTTGTGAACGTTATCCAGGGACTTGAGCAGCGTGCTTGTTACAGCATGTAATTAAAAGCCCATGCTACAAAACTATCACACAACTACTGACACACACACACACATGCAAGGGAAGGTGAAGGGAGATTACTAGCCCTCAGAGAGAACACACTCCTTTATTTCACTAGGCTTTTGTATATAATTATTAAGAAGTAAAAGATCCCACAGCTAACCAGCAGAATGCTTGATGTAATTACACTACTGCTCTCCATGTGGCAGACTGGGGTTCGATGCCCCGCACAGGCACTCACTATTTGTAAAGACACACGTTCAACGAAAACAGAGCAAAAAATATAAGATCTTCATGATGGTGTTCCATTAAGAATCTGTTAGGTGAGATCACGCCACTATGCCCATGTATAGTGAGCCGTCTACAGGCTATTCTTGGCATTACTGGTTGAACCTATTACCTCTAGCCTTAAAACAACAGTACTTTGGCGCCCCCCTCTTGAGAGATTTTACTGTTTATTGCCCCTCCCAACATTGAAAATAAATTTACGCCCCTGGGATTCCAATACAGTGGTCCGTGGTCATGCAGAGGGCCTGTCTTAGCATCCAGCTTGTCCATCCTACAGCTAAATAAATGCGTTTGTATCCCGAGGGATCCTCAGCACGAACAGCGCATGTCACAGCTGGGATACAATCCACCACAGCCATGGATTCCCCTCGAGATGATAAGCAGTGGTCTCTGAAGTGGACCACCGTTTGTGCTGGACCGTGCTGGACAGTAGGGAAGGCTAACTGGTTTCAGAGAGATACGGAATAAACAAACTCCCTCTAGGGTTGGTCTGAACATCAATGTAGGTCACTAGGGAGATGGGCACACACCAGAGTTAGAAAAACGACAGAGTGACACTCTAATAATGTCTGCGCTGTCTGTCCAAATGCTTCTGGACACCGTCTCATATCCAGGGTGTCAAAAATACTCTTTTTGTAATCAGGGGGGTCCTCTATGTTCTGATGTGGGCTTAAATACTTAAAAGTGCAGTTCACAGTTTTAATATAAAAACAAAAAAGATCAAATTCAGAGGATGTTTCCTCATCATTTGTTTACTAAGCCATAGTGTCTGTAATTTAGTAAAAAACAAAGTGTCTCGGTCCGGTATGCTAGGCTTTCTCTCTCTGCTTACAGCAGAGAAACGGCATCTGGAGGTGTTTAGACAACCGTGAGAATCTAAACGTTTAAAAGCATGAAAGCGATGAGGGGGAAACTATTCCTGCGCCACAGGTGGGTAACATCGTCATATTTGTGATGTCATAGTTACATCACTTAAGCTGGCACTGTCTCCAAATTCAGGAGAGTGCTAACGGCATGAAAGTAAACGCAGACTGAAAGAGCTACAAAACTAAACAACTCGAGTTACAAATGAGTTTTTCTGTCGTAATTCAAGCAGTGAAACCTTTCCGCCAACAACAAGCTACAGTTGTGTTTTCCTCAACCATATCATTCCACCTTAAAAAACATAAACAAACCAGAGAAAGCAGCACTTACCCAGAATTAAGCCTCTCTTTCGCATTATGAACTAACAATTTACATTGCTACTGCATACACTGACATGAGGAAGAGCATCAAAAATAATTATATTAGCTACTCAAAACGGCACCAGGAAGAGACACTATGGCCCGCCCAGGACCTGCAGTAACAGCTTCTACTCTCCTGCAAGGTCTTTAAAGCCAGCTGTAGCGTAAGCAGAGGATTTGATTGCAGCCGGCCTTTCTGAGAGCATCAGCGAGGTCTGGAAAAGTTTTGGCGCTTGTGGAGAGTGCTGACTTTATTCGAATGTGGATTTATGATGCTCCACTCTCTTGGCCGTCCACACAGTGGTATGATAAAAATGTTGCCTAAAATAGCCCTGATATATGGCTCAATGTCCAGTTAATGCCCACACACACACACACACACAGAGCCCGGTCCAGCCACCTGCTGCGATGCAGCTCCTCTCCGATATCAATCAGAGGCTTTATTTTAATGTAAAATCAGCAATCTGGACCATTAAAGCCAAAGTGTCTGTCCACACCGGCTCATTTTGTCCGCGCTGTTCCGAGCGGGACGCCTTTCTAAGGGAATCACGCTCATTGATGCCGGAATAAAGACGCAGGCTGCAGGACACGCTATTGTGCTTTCACTTCCGCCGTTCAGGATGGACAAACACTGCTGGACGGTGCGTTCTGAATGGCAGTAATTATTGCCTATGGTCATTGTGTACCCGCAGGCATTAATACCTTTATGGTCCCTCTGTTGCTGTGCAGCGCTGAGAATGACCCACCACCCCAATCATACCTGCTCTGTCAGGGCATTGGAGAACGGGGTGACATGGGGATAAGGAAGTATGCAGAGCAACAAGATGAATCCTGGTCAATGTCAACTCTTCATGTAGAAGAATTTCCAAGGGCGATATCTGCCTTTTTAGTTGCCCCAATGTCAATGATATGTATCTTTGCCAATGCCAGGTGTGTCATGATGTCATCGCGCTCAGCCACGCCCACTTTCACTTTTTTCTCTTAGCACCTCACAGGTGAAGTATTCCTGGAAGAGCCGGAGCACGTGGGAACCTCGCACGTCTCGGGCAGCATATGGCGCACGCTTCGCCACGCGACGGCGATAAGTTAAGCCTGGTGTGTCTTTCATACAGCGCCGGCGCCACGGCAACGCAGCGTCTCGCATATGTTAGCGCCTGCTCTGCGGCTAAACGTTCTGAAGGCACATCACACATCGAACGTAAACGCCTGAACCAAAACTGTGGAGCGGTTATGTGAAATCTGACAGGGAGTTTGATAACAACTTTGTTACCAAAGCAGCTCGCCGTGTCTCTTTCTCTCTCTCTCTCTCTCTCTCTCTTCCTCCTTGTCTCTTCCCTCATTTTCTCTCGCTCTCTCTCTCTCAGATTCGCTTGCCAAGTTCTTCCTTTTTTGTGTCAGTCTGGGAGACCTTGAAGACGAGGCGATTGTGTGTGAACGGCGATGGTTGATGAAATGCCGTGCAGATGTAACTCCTTCCTGAAAACCTTTGCAGTAATTGCCGGATCTGGCAGGTGATCATCAAGTGCGAAAAACAACAACGATGACGACGACAACAATAGCATCGACAACTTCATAAACTTGTAAAAGTCCTACTTTATTGTTCTTCCTCAGGAGAGGGATTTGGGTCGACTGCAGTCCAAATAGGCCAAGTGCAGGGTATTTTTAGGGGCAGATTTAAAAATACAGGGGTCTTAGCTGCAATTTTCTCCGGACCTTTGCTCACAGCTGTACTTACTTGGTGTGGGAGGGTGTTTTTGTTTCCCCTGTCGAAGCAGAGAGAGAGAGAAAGGAGATTGCCGTGTCATAATTCATGACTTACCAACCATGAATTTTTCAGCCTCCTCGTGTTTACAGCAATCATTTCCATAGTGAATGATTTATCAGACGCGCCATCCATCTTTCATAGGACAAACAGTAACATCGGTGCTGTACTCCAGTCTTCGGCTCCCGTTTAGGAGCCCGTTCTCGCCCAAGATTTCAGATCAGAGCCCAGAGCGTTGAAAGGCCAAGAATCTGCACAGAAAATTCACCAGTGTTGACAACAGTAGTATTGATTTAACACTGGTGAGTTTGCTGGGTTTTTGTTTCTCTGTCCATGTGCTTTTCTGTTGCTTTGCCTTATTATTATTATTATTATTATTATTATTATTGCTGACGTTCTGTACCTTCATGCCACCCTTCAAACAAGTGCTGACTTTCAAAGTGAATAGAAATATATCATACCACTAATAGATCTCAAATTCCTTGGTTATATTTCCTAAAAACTACACATACATTGAGAACAGCAGTGACCCTAAAATGGAGCCCTGCGGAACCCCCCCTCCAAAAAATATTTACAGTGAACCCTCGTTTTTCACGGGGGATGCGTTCCAAGACCACCCACGAAAAACGAATTTCCGCGAAGTAGAGGAAAGATATTTTTTTTATGTATTTAACGAGTATTTGGACTTTTAAAACCCTCCCTGTTGCTGTTAACAACCCACCCTTTACATTAAACAGTCGTTCTATAATGTTTTTCAGCTGGAACTACATGTGATATCCTACCCGTTTCTTTAATAGAGTCATTCCTAAGCTGTGATTTAGCGTAAGTACATTTCACTCTGATGTGGACATGAACAACACATGTACTGTACGTAAGAAACACTTGTAAATGATATATTTTGTCACCTACAGGTCTAGTCTAATACATGTAAATAATTAAAAAATACTTTTAATTTACACACCATAAGAAAACGATATTTTTAAGCGATATAGCGGCCATAAGCCCCCTTGAAAAAACCGGCGAAGTAGCGAATCCGCGAAAGATGAACTGCAAAGTAGCGAGAGATTACTGTACATCTATACTGAAGTTCTAGATCTTTTTGCAGGATCAGGAACTTGTGCTGAAAGTTCCACTGACAACAGGAAACACAAAAATGGTGGCACTGACTGGAATTTTACAGTAAATTATTACATACCATGTGTGTTTAGACTGAGCTCTTATTTGAATAGAAGCATTAAAGATCCGTTTCTAGTATTAACAACTGGAAAAACAATTGGTTCACTATGAACATATAGTACTATAGCTTTTATGTAGTCATAATTTGAACACAGTAGCTGTCCTTCTGTGAAATGGACCAATGGAAATGCTCAAAAATATGTTTCCCTTCTCCTGTAATGTAACTTTATTTTAAGTTTTTTTTTGTGCAGTCACAATACATAATCAAAACCAACACGAGGCTCCTCCTGTTTAGCATGCATTCATTCATTTATTGTCTGTAACTCTTATCCAGTTCAGGTTCACGGTGGGTCCGGAGCCCACCCAGATTCACTGAGCACTAGGTGGCAACACACCTTGGAGCGGACACCAGTCCTTCAAAGGGCGACACACACTCACACATTCACTCACACCCATGAACACTTTTAAGTTGCCAATCCACCTACCAATGTATGTTCAGACCATGGGAGGAAACCAGAACACCCGGAGGAAACCCACACAGACACAGGGAGAACACACCACACTCCTCACAGACAGTCACCCGGAGGAAACCCACACAGACACAGGGAGAACACACCACACTCCTCACAGACAGTCACCCGGAGGAAACCCACACAGACACAGGGAGAACATACCACACTCCTCACAGACAGTCACCCGGAGGAAACCCACGCAGACACAGGGAGAACACACCACACTCCTCACAGACAGTCACCCGGAGGAAACCCACGTAGACACAGGGAGAACACACCACACTCCTCACAGACAGTCACCCGGAGGAAACCCACACAGACACAGAGAGAACACACCACACTCCTCACAGACAGTCACCAGGAGGAAACCCACGCAGACACAGGGAGAACACACCACACTCCTCACAGACAGTCACCCGGAGGAAACCCACACAGACACAGAGAGAACACACCACACTCCTCACAGACAGTCACCCGGAGGACACCCACACAGACACAGAGAGAACACACCACACTCCTCACAGACAGTCACCCGGAGGAAACCCACGCAGACACAGGGAGAACACACCACACTCCTCACAGACAGTCACCCGGAGGAAACCCACGTAGACACAGGGAGAACACACCACACTCCTCACAGACAGTCACCCGGAGGAAACCCACACAGACACAGAGAGAACACACCACACTCCTCACAGACAGTCACCAGGAGGAAACCCACGCAGACACAGGGAGAACACACCACACACCTCACAGACAGTCACCCGGAGGACACCCACACAGACACAGAGAGAACACACCACACTCCTCACAGACAGTCACCCGGAGGAAACCCACGCAGACACAGGGAGAACACACCACACTCCTCACAGACAGTCACCCGGAGGAAACCCATGCTGACACAGGGAGAACACACCACACTCCTCACAGACAGTCACCCGGAGGAAACCCACGCAGACACAGGGAGAACACACCACACTCCTTACATCACCCGGAGCAGGACTCGAACCCACAGCCTCCAGGTCCCTGGGTCTCTGTGACAGCGACAAAACCAACATGTGGCTTCACTTCTGTAGGATTGTAGCTCAAAATCTCATTGGTTTGACAGAACTCTTGTGTTTACTGACTGTATAACCCAGCATGCACTTTGGGAATCCCTGTGGTGTTGACCAATCCAAGACCAGTTGACTGCTGAGCTAGCCATTAAGGTATAGGCAAAAAATATAAGCATGCCAGCATTAGTGAGAAAAATGACCGGCGAGTGGACGTTCAAGGTATGTGTGTGTACCAAAGTGGACAGTGCGATGCAGTTTCTGCAGACGTGAAGGTATACAGTTGTGTTTATGATCCGAAAGTGAGCTCTCCCACCCGTCCATTCCAGTGGTTTATTCCTTATTCATTCCAGGCTACGTCTTTCACGGCTAAGATCTAACAGATGGACGGCAGATGTTCAGAGCGGCTCCTTCCTCTTATCTGTCCCTTCATTCTCTTGCTGATGCTCTCCAGCGCGCCGCTCAGTTTCGGCCCCTGTGTTTGGCGCCGGGGGTCCGGCTACGTGTTCTCGTGCCTCAAAGTCCCAGAGTGTCGTCGAATTAAATCGTTTACGGTGACCTTCAGATCCCGAACCTGGAAACAGAGCCTTACTTGTGTTGAAATGCTCCCTCTCTGCAGCCAAATGGATAATCGAATAAAGGGACGGGGTCCTAATACTTCTGCACCGAGCCGCCCCCTGCTCTCCGAGCCACCGGTTGTGCTTTGTTGGAGGGCACAAATCTAATTGATTTTTATAAGATTCATCCCACCCCTCCCTGCACCCCTGCTCTGTTTTTATCCACAAATGAAATATAATTCAGGATGAATAATGCATCTTCCCCAAAGGCTTCCAAATATTTAACAGCGTTGTGAGGAAAAAAAGGGGGGTGGGGGCAAACACAAAGCATTTGCGAGACACTGGAAATTGGCGCAACTCTCTGTCTTGTGTGAGTGTGTATTAAAGGAGTAATGACACGTGTTTGTGAGAGGCATGGCACATAGGATTATAGGATTCCAGACACTGCACCGATACGTGAGGATAATGGCGGTTCCATAAATCTGGTTCTGGTCCTGGAACCGGGTTCTTTTTCAGTCCATCTTTGTGGTTCCGAGCGAGCCGAGTCGGGACTAAACCGTGGCGTGTAAACCCTGCAGAGCACTGATTGTCCAGAGAGAGTCGTCACTCTACGCCACACAGTGCAGACGACCAGCACTAACTTTCCAACAGTAAAATCTCCAGCTGCAGCAGAGATCACGTTTGTTTTTATCCGACTCACGGCCTTTTGAAGAGGTTCAAACATTCCTTGGATCGGTGGCTGATGAAAGAATTGGACGCTGCAAGAATTGGACGCTGGAGCTGTGTTCAGTCCCAAACAACAACAACAACAACACGCTGTGGGAGTGGAACACCAACCAGGTCTCAAACAACAGGTAGAGTCCAGTGCAGTACAGTGGAGTAGATACCATGCAGTGGCAAATTGCCATGAGAATCACGTCCAGTGATCAAGCTTCACAGTGGGGTCACAATGTACTCAGCATTAGATTGTTGTCTACAAAACTCCCGAAATGTCTTCACGGCGTTTGTCCCCCAATCCCAGGGACTCCGAATGTTCCTGTGGCGTCTTTGTAAAAACAGGACAAAAGAAAAGTGTGGGATCTCTTCCCGCGATCAGCTTTCTGTTGTTTTCCGGGAATAAAATGGGAATATCTGATTAGGATTCAGTGGACTTTTATCCGAGCAGAATAGCTCATCACATACAGCAGCTCAGCCAATCAGGCCATTGAACAGCATTGATGAAGCGCACACACCCACCGCCATTCACACCCTGCCAAGCCCCGGCGGGCCAGAAGGAGCCCTGATTGGCCGTCAAATTACACACACGTGCTGATTGATTCTCCCTTCGCCTCTCTGTTCTGGAATCCCGTTTAACTCCAATCCGGAATTCTGCTCATTCCACATTCCATCAGAA
The DNA here is from genome assembly GCF_029633855.1 of Hoplias malabaricus. Classification (NCBI taxonomy): domain Eukaryota; kingdom Metazoa; phylum Chordata; class Actinopteri; order Characiformes; family Erythrinidae; genus Hoplias; species Hoplias malabaricus. Next base: position 33,578,074 of record NC_089814.1, on the reverse strand, counting down.
TTCTACTTGCTCTTTTGGAATATTGATCATCATTCCTGAATCTGCTTCTTTCCACAGGGCCATTAGCAACTTGGGCTTGTGTCCAGATTCTCCCCGAGTGTCTTATTTAATTTGTTACAGCCTTCTCAGAATGTCACATTCATTCATTCACTCATTCAACCATTCCATCATTCATCACCTTCTGGAACTGATCGTCCTCATCAGAGTCATAGTGGGTCCAGAGTCTACACAGAATTATACAGTCATTCACACACACACACACACACACACACACACACACACACACATACGTACACACACGCACCTGTGGACAGTTTCACACACTCACCCTGTCTCACACACACACACACACACACACACACACTTGTGGACAATTTCACACACCCTATCACACACACACACACACACACACATACGTACACACACCTTTGGACAGTTTAACACACTCACCCTGTCACAAATACACACACACATGTACACACATTTTGGACAGTTTAACACACTCAGCCTGTCACACACACACACACACACACACACACACACTTGTGGACATTTTCACACACCCTATCACACCCTATCACACACACACACACACACACACACACACACACAGACACAAATACGTACACACACCTTTGGACAGTTTAACATACTCACCCAGTCTCTCTCTCTCTCTCTCTCTCTCTCTCTCTCTCTCTCTCTCTCTCTCTCTCTCTCTCTCTCTCTCACACACACACACACACATACACACACACACACACACACAGACCTTTTAGTTTCAAACACTCACCCAGTCACACACACACTCACACAACTTGGATAATGTCACACAGCTAATCCATGTGTGTTTGGACTGTTTGAGGAAACCCACCTGGAGGAAACCTATGCAGACTCAGGGAGAACAGACCCAACACCTCACAGACAGTGACTTGGGACAGGAACCAGACCCAGGACCCTGGACCCTGGAGGCGTGAGAATGAGCCTCCGATCACTCCTCGTATCCGTGGCGTTATTTGTTAAGCGTCTGTGGCGGGCCGCTCACGTGCCTGTGACTGATGCTAATGCGCTACAGCGTGAGCATGTGCGGCTAACTGGTGTTTCAGTGATGATGATTAACGCAGTGATTAAGCCTAATGTTATCAGCGTTAGCGGCTAGTCATCATTAGCACAGCCTCTGGGCCGCATGTCCACCCTGGAGGTCGAGACAATGGCCCATCTCGCCAACACTGATTCACACACACACTCATCAACACGCCTGGTATACTGTGAGTGTGTGGGTGTGTGTGTGTGGTTGCATGAGTGTGAATAGCGTGTGTATACTGCTTTCAAAGCTAAGGAAGGTGTGAACAGCTTTGTCTTTACTTGTAACTTACATTTCTTGTTTCCTAGTAAAATAAAAACAAGCAGTAGTTACATTTAATTACCCCATAACTAATGTAATATGTATGTAATAAGCACTTGTCCTTGATTGTGTTTTTCTTTTCTTAATTCCTGTGTTTTTTATAACTTTATTTTTCCTTTTTTTTGGTAACTGTTCCCAGGCTGAACCCAAGTTATTGTGCATGCGGCACCACGAGCATTTTGAAGTCGTGAAAGATGGTTAATGGCGAGCGTTACCATCCATCATGATGTTGTTTATTCTGAGAAGCTAAACTTATTATCAGATTCTAGTCTGGCAGGTTACTGGTAGCTGGTGGTTTGACTCTCTCTCTCATTCTCTCTCTCTCTCTGTAGTGCAGTAAGACAGCTGCAGCTCATTAGGTTGGCAGTTATGGATGGCATGGGCGCCTGCCAGGCTCGTGGGCTCGGGAGGAGGGACGGCTCCACCCCTGGGACTGGAAGCCCCTCACACCTGGACCACTCTCTGCTGAGTGTGTGTAAAAATGTAAATATCGTGTACACCTAGTTTCAGTAGTACAGTTCTTGTTTACCTGTTTACACTCAGCGTCTGTTTTCTGATCAAATATTAATCTCATAGAATATAGGAATAGAAGACGACAGCACCGGTTGACACCCTTGGCCACTTTATCGGAAACCCCACGGGTAGATCTGTGGTCGAACAAGTTACAGTACATCGGTGTCTTTCATTGTGGATAAACACAGCTCTCTCTGGTTGTTTACATTCAGAAGCTTTATGTCTTTTAAGGTGGAACAGTGTGTTTGAGGGGAAAATAATTAAGTTTAAAATGTCTCTAAGTTTTCATACATTGTTTATTCACATTACCACAGAAACTCCTTTCTAACTCAAGTTATTTAGTTTTGTAACACTTTCAGGAATGCAGTTAGCCATGTCCTGAGTTTGGAGATATTTCCACCTTAAGTGATCTGAAACAGCAAAAAATAAATCAATATTACCCACTTGTGAAGCAGGAATAGAGCAATATCCTCATTTCGGTTCATGCTTTTTAACGTTTGGTCGGTAAACTCCAGATCTCATGAGCAGAGAGAGAGAAAGCCTTGCATACTGGACTGAGACACTTTGTTTTTATGATCTTTTACAGACACTGGAGTTTCGTAAACACATTAGACCGGTTTCGAGTGCCTAAAGAGACCGGACCCAGTAAACAAGGAACGTCCCTGGACGTTCAAAATAGGTCTAAAAGTAGTCTGTCCGTCAATGACATATTTTAAACATCAATGGACGTCCAAAATCCATCTTAATAAGTTAGTTAAGTGGTGACCAATCGATAACGTCAGTGGACGTCCAAAACGCGTTTTATACAAGTAATTTATTTCGGGACCAATTCATAACGTCAATGGACGTCCAAAATACGTCTAATAGTCGTCTTTTCAATGTCTGTGTTTGGACGTCTTTTCAACTTTCATTTTCAACCTTAAGAGAACGTTGATTAGACGGCAGTCATTACGTTATTTCAACGTTGAATCAACGGCTAAATGTTTACTGTGTTAGTGTTTTTTTTCATTACAATTGTGAATAATAATAATCAAGTTGTTCTTGTCCAGATAGAAAGAGATATCAAAAAGGAGATCAGATGGAACATTAAAATAGATTTTAGCATGTGTTGGGGGGGGGGGGGGTCTCCACGAATCTTACGTGTCCAAGTTTATCCACATCATACGAAGGAAGCGTGATCTTTTCCAACTGCAAATGATCTGCTGAGTATTTGGTGAAGTAGGAGTTTCTAATTCTCTGTTTCTCCCTCTCAGTGTGACCCCCACCTCAGGTCCAGATTAAAGCCTGTGCTCTCTCTCTCTCTCTCTCTGTGTGTGTGTGTGATTGAGGTGTGCCATGCCATGCCAGCGTGGCCCTGCTCGCCTGCTGACTGCTATATTTCTATTGTGAAAATAGTGCTAAATGTGCATATCTTAATTGCATTATTCAAAATAATTAGCTAATATATTTTTGCATAATGACAAGGTAAGCAAACAGCGCATCTCTCTGCTCGGTGGGCCTTGCCTCTGTACGCGGCGTAATTAATAGACTCCCCCATTTCCTAATTATCTGCTTCGGGTTTTAGAAATGCAGAGGCTCCTGCGTGCCATCGGTGAGATGGTGACCGTCTTTCAGTGAGTGGAGGTGAGACTCACTCTTCTTTACTCCGTGCTCACTGTCCACTCCCTGGCCACATTATTAGAAACTTCTGGATGTCTGCTTACTGGCCAGTTTATCAGAAACACCTCTCGTCTACTTCCAGCCAAAAGACACTTTATTTATTTAGACACACCTACTTAGTGGTGAGCACGTTCACCTCTCAGCGCTGGGATCTTGGGTTCAAGTGCCATCTGGGTGGAGTTTCCCCATGTCTGCGTGGGTTTCCTCCAGGTGACTGTCTGTGAGGAGTGTGGTGTGTTCTCCCTGTGTCTGCGTGGGTTTCCTCCGGGTGACTGTCTGTGAGGAGTGTGGTGTGTTCTCCCTGTGTCTGCGTGGGTTTCCTCCGGGTGACTGTCTGTGAGGAGTGTGGTGTGTTCTCCCTGTGTCTGCGTGGGTTTCCTCCGGGTGACTGTCTGTGAGGAGTGTGGTGTGTTCTCCCTGTGTCTGCGTGGGTTTCCTCCGGGTGACTGTCTGTGAAGAGTGTGGTGTGTTCTCCCTGTGTCTGCGTGGGTTTTTTTTCCGGGTGACTATCTGTGAAGAGTGTGGTGTGTTCTCCCTGTGTCTGCATGGGTTTTCTCCGGGTGCTCCGGTTTCCTCCCACAGTCCAAAAACACACATTGGTAGGTTGATTGGCGACTCCAAAGTGTCCGTGTGTGAGTGAATGTGTGTGTGTGTGTGTTGCCCTGTGAAGGACTGGCGCCCCCTCCAGGGTGTATTCCCGCCTTGCGTCCAGTGATTCCAGGTTGGCTCTGGACCCACCGTGACCCTGAATTGGATAAGGGTTACAGATAATGAATGGATGGATGGTGTCACAACAGTGTAGGGCTCTTGCGTAGCCTCTGCCTCGTGTCAACAAAGAAGTATAAATTGGCCTTAAGTGTGAAAACCCAGACTGAACCTTACTCTACTGTACTGCCTTTTTGTCCTTATTTGGTCATGCCTCAGAGCTGGGACTGGTAGAAACACAGAGTGAGTAGAGATTTCTCCAGCTAATGATACTTAGCTTCACTTCGAAGACTTTTGTCCTCCTTTGTGTAGATTTGAAACAGTGCAAAGCCAGATTGGTCAAGTTGGTTTTTTTTTCTGTTGCAGAGATGGTGTGATCAGTCTTTTGGGCCCTCCTGCGCTCCGTGCCGATGCGTTCAGCAGATAGAGCCAGAGTGCAGGGCTTTTCCCGAGCAGGATGTCTGCGACTGCACCTTAACCAGCACGCAATATATGGCTCACAATTACATCAATTAATCTTGGCCCGGGATAATGAATATTTTCTTTATTTGCGGAAAGTACCCAACACTTATCTTACTCCCGAAGACGAACTGGTCTCTCCTGCGCAATGCATTATTTAAACCTGCCTCTGCCTTCGTTTTTAAAGGAGGCTTGCAAAAAAGAAAGGGTTGGGTTCCCTGGTAAAGCATAATCACGGTAATTAATAGACCGGTTCCTCTATCGGTGGCTATCAGCAGCCGCTCGTTCATCAGCAAAACACTAATGAACATTGGGCTGTAGTTTTTTCCTCTCTCTCTCTCTCTCTCTCTCTCTCTCTCTCTCTCAGTTCTGTGTAATTAAAGCTGGGCTCTGCCCCCCCCCCCCCCCCCCCCCCGCACGTGATCACCCGCTCCCTACGTTCAGTGGGGTCAGCTCTGTGAGGAAAAGCTCTCGTGGCCTCAGGACCAAAATAAATTTAGGTTTTCACATATGCCTCATTCTCACTGCTAAGCTGCAGACCGGAGTCTGGGGTGTGTGTGAAAACTGAGGACTGATCTCAGCTCAGGCTAATTGTACTGATCCAGAATCAGGGGCAGAAAATGGTGGCTAAAGTCCTTGCAATAATAAGTTTTAAAGGTAATTTGCATCTCAACTGGACACTGGTTTAAACCCTGGTTGAAATAATAGATATATAAGGCACATTTTCCAATCAGATTTATTAGAAACACTTCTCTCCTCTACGACTGCAGCCCATCTCTAGCTTCTTTTGTGTTGTCCGTTCTGTAACCCATGGGTCACAACCAATGGCGTAACTTTTCCAGCCACTACAGTGCAGGTTTAATGCTCTAGGAACGTCACACCAATATGACACATCAGATAGCCAATCAGATTTGTGCATTATGATGAGTGCTGGGACGCGACTGAATGACAGGACAGAGCTGTCCTGGGAACAATAATAATAACAGCCTTCAAATTGAGAGGAAATGTCTTCTGGGACACTTTTGGGACGACAGTGTGGTGTGAGGGAGAACCAGAAATGTTCAGAAACACTGAAACTGATCACTACTTGAAATATGAATTGGAGTTCTCATAATATTCAAGATGGAAGCAATAACAGCCATTATCAGCTTGGTGGTTATGTAGCAAGCAAAGGGGGGATGACATTGTGAAGTTCCTGGGGAAAAGCAGTAAAGTCAATCGCAACTAACAAGACAAGTGATTGGGGCGAGGGTTGGGGGGCGGGAACGCGAGTTGGAGAAAGGGTTTTTGGCGCTGTGCAGTTCAGCTCAGCACATCCCCACAGTGCATTTGGACATGTATTGATGATAAAACCCAGTTTCTGAGAGAGCACATTTCAGTGACTGGTGCTAGAGGAACAGAAATGTTTGAAAATGAGCTAAATAAAATGGTTCTAGGTTGAGGACACCACAGCATGCCTGTTTTCAACTTCCTTCCTTTCTCTTTTAACCCAAACTCAGTGTTAACTCACATTTGCGGTGGGCTACTGGGCTTGTGTTGTATTCCCTCACCCTTTTTCAGAGTGTGACATCACCAGTCAGCAAGCCCCCAGAGCGCCCCCTTCCTGTGGCTCTCTTAAATGTACATAAATTAACTTTCTGGCCTTGTGTGTAAAGACACAATACAGAAAATTGATACCAACCACATTTTTAAACATCATGTCATACTGCCCAACCCTATAGTGCTATATAAAGATTATTGTCAATGGTGGAACACTGTCAGCCTGGGAGTATATCTGTACCCCGAAAGACCTCTAAGATACAGAGATTTCAAGAAATGGACAGTGGCTAGGGTTGCTAATAAATTGGACAGGGAGAAGAAACACAAACTCTGCATTTTGAATACAGTGGGCAGGGATTGGTGAGTGCAGCTTTCAGAACAAAGCAGATTGGAACCCGAGGTTTTCCTTTTTATCACTTTCTCTCACTTAGCCTTAAAGTCAATCCCGTTCAAGCCACAAGAGCCACGACCTTGTGTCATTAACACGAGGACCAGCACTGGCAGCCAAGCCACAGCAGCTACATCCAACAGGACAGTGGCCATCTTGCTGCATCACTGCATTGCAGATGAAACAATGGAACGCCACTCGGCGAATTCGTCCAATCGGGCAGCTTCTGCCTATTTAAGGTGGACCAGTCTGTCCGCCTTTTCCCCTTTGAAGCCACGCAGCCTCGGAGCCACCTTAATGCCGCTGCGTCGCTGCCAGCGAGGCGAGCTTTGTTCAAACTGACAGGAATTGGCAGGCAGCCATTTTGTTTGCAAATTTACATAAACGCCAAATGGTGCCTGTTTCCTGCAGGTCTTTCCAGCGCTTTCTCCGATCGGCTCGGCTCCCGCTCTCGGCTTCATTAGGAGCCTGGCGCATCTTGCATCCCAAAGAGCGCCTCGCGAACTCTCACCAGCCCCAACATACTTTAATTCAGCTAAATGCTAATTTGCGCAATGACCCCATATAGAAGACAAAAAAGAGCAAACAAGAAGTCCCTTCTCTAGCAGTGACTCAGAGTTCCTCTCTTATTCCTCTCCTGTTTTTCTGTCCTGTGGCTACACAGCTCTGGGTGAAACACGTGCAGTGGAGGAACGTATTTAAACGAGAGGAATGAGGGAAGAAAGCAGGCGTCGTGTTTAGTCGGTGGCCTCTGTTAAAAGTCGTCTCGTTATTTTTTTGAGCAACATCAGGTGCACAAATATTTAAACAGGCATCTGTGAGACGAGGGGAGATCATGCAAATATGAAGAGGGGGGTGCTGAAGGAGCGGAGGATTCTGGGAGGGAGGGTGGAGACGAGATGGAGGGAGCGAAAGCAGGGTGACATTCTTGGCACGCCGGCCTGATCAATTAGTCTAATCATGCTGTTGACAGTGCTGAGACCGTATTAATATTCAATTAATGGTCTGAATCTCTCCTAAAGCTTCCAGAGCCTTCTGGAGCCGCGGTGGCGCACCTCGGCAAGCGACAGCACCGCGCCGAAAGCTCATTGGCTGCCTTGGGATTCCATTGCCATGGAAATGCCAATCGTTTTTGGCAGCGACACAGCGGAGGCTAAATAGTCACAGCCTTCAGGCTGCGGCAGAGGTGCCTCTGTCTTTTACTGACAATGAGAAGAAAAACACAGCGTAAAGCGCTTCCTGGAACGTCGACCCTTTCCACAAGTGCCAAGTGTCTGCACTGCCTTGTAGTTCCACATTTGATGGGGTAGAACAACCATCTGTTGATGCTACAGAAGTTTCTGCTGGTCATTCCTTAGCCCTTCCTCAATGGGTACTTGAATGTGGTTGACCATTCGTTACCTAGCTCCACTGACCACACAGGAGCACTTTGTAGTTCTACAATTACAGACTGTAGTCTATCGGTGGCTCTGCATACTTCATTCTCCACGTTTCACCCCCATTGTTCTTCAACGCTCAGGGCCCCCACAGAGTAGAGTCATTCTCAGTGCTGCAGTGAAACATGGTCGTTGTGCTGGTGTAGAGTGGATCAGACACACCACATGCTGCTTGAGTTTTTAAACCCATCAGTGTCTGGACTGAGAACAGTCCACCGACCAAAAACATCCAGCCGGCAGCGTCCTGTGTGACTGATGAAGGACTAGATGACGACCGACACACACTGTGCCCCGACTTTACATCTACAAGGTGGACCAATGAGGTAGGAGTATTTAAAAACATGAATTACAATGTGAAAGTGAGTGGTACTTCAGAATTTGTTGGAGACACTCTAGACACCTTGAGTAAACGCAATGAGAAATCAGATTACTGGGATACAGCTCCCTTAAACTGATTTCTAGACCTTACTCCCATCTCCGAAATCAGGGAATGCTGTTTACATGACCACTGGAATAATCAGATAACTGCAGGAATCTGATTAAGAATGGATTATGTAGTTAAGTATGTAGTCAGTAGAAAGGATGCGGTTTAAAAAACGTGTCATCCATGAGTGAAGCGTAGTCCTCAGAAAGTTCCCAGCTACACTATCCCTCTTCCCTCCCATTGGCTCCGCACCCAGTGGCAGATGGAGGAAGCCGGCGAAGTTTCCGGATGCTTCGGAAGCTGGATGGCTGGGAGCTGGTATTCCGCTGCTGTGCTTTTCCAGGTCAGAGACGGCAGAGAGCTGTTGTTCTGCTTGGCTACAGAGACACGTCAGGGTTAATTACCTTAACTTTATTAATACGCAGATTTCCAGCTTGCATTGTGAACAGCGTCGGTGCTCTAGTGTACCCTGTGTTTCTGAATATCTTATACCGGGGTCTAGCTCCTCACGTGTCCAGCATCGACCCAATACTTAAATCCACACTACGCTTCCGCTCTCTACTGAGCCGTAAAGCTACCACATTTACCTCCAGGGTAGAATTCGTAAATGAAGAATATGGTAAAAAGTCAGAGAGTACAGTGGACCATATGGAGTGGTCCAAATCTTGCGCTCTCACATTTTTTTTCTCGTTAGGGCAGCGTACGTACCCAGACAGGCTGTGGGCAGGCCCTCGAGGGTAGTTGCTCTATCCAAGCCTTGCCCACACACACTATCTCTCTCTGGACCCCATGTAGACCACACTGTGCTTTTTCCAGTTCATAGAGAGTGGACTGAATACAAGTGCTTTAAAAAAAATGGTGGAAAATCAGTGAACAATGAGAATGTTGCTCTACACCTGCTCCATAGGTGGATACTTAGATGGGACTTGCTGTTTCCGGGTTACTTAAAGTCAAGATGTCTCCAAATTCAGGAGAACGCTAGTCTCAGCCACAGACACTCCACCCACAAGTTCAGTGCACTAATCTGGCCTCACTGTCAGGATTCTGCCAGCTGTATTCCGATTAGCTCTCGGTACCTTCACAGATACGCACTTCCGTGTATCCTGGCTCGTATCGGTTCAGCGTGAATCATAAAGACAACCCCGTTCTACACGTCATGCCAAAACTGCAGACTTGTGATTGGTCCTTTTGTGTGTCATTCAACTTTATTTTCCTGCAGTAGTAGGTGGTTCCTGGCCATGTTTAGTCTTGAGAGGAAAACTATCAAGACTCTCCCAGACTGGGAATGTGAGACTAGGAGAACACTCACTGCATGAAAGTAAACCGAGACAAAGTTCTACAAAAAAATTAAAAAAAAAACAAAAACAACTCGAGTTAGAAATTAGTTTCAGTGGTAATTCAAACAGTGAATAAAAGCTTGCCGACAAGTACAACTTCCACCATGTCTTTTCTCCCCTAAACATACCATTCCACCTTAAAAGACGCAAAGCTTAAACAAATAAACCTGAGAGAACAGCATTTCCCCCACAATCACAGACATCCGCTTTAAATGAAACAGAAATTAAAACGCAACACACAGCTTGACGTCGTCTATTCAAGTTGTCAGTGTCGGGCACATAGCTTTACAACCGTGTCCTGAACCACTTCACCGCCTTAAAAAAGTGCTAGACGTAACTAAAATGGGCGGAGACATGATTTTACAAAAAATAGTTGGGCATTTTCCATGCATTTTCTCATCGACTACATCTGGTGTAATTAGAAAAGGTGCTAGTTGGACATTTTACTTGAAACACTCCTTACTGTTACTGCAAAATAAAGCATTACGAAAGGGTAAATGGCCTTGGAATTTTATAAGTCAGCGTATATATTACATATTACACAGGCAAGCAATTGTCCCAGGTCGTGACATGACAGGAATACAGTGTGTGGACTAGGTGGGACATATGTTAACAAGATGGTGCTGTAAGTAGGCCTCGGTTCTCTCACCTGAGGCCTAGTCACCAGGTTGAAACGCACACACTAGCATTCATTTGTCCCTTCAGATTGTGTGTGTGTGTGTGTGTGTTAGACAGGTCCCAGAGGGTGAGGTGTTGCAGCTGCAGACAGATAGTGTGACGGCTGGCATCTGCTGGCCCAACAGCTGTAGAGTGGGCCTTACACACAAGCTTTTCTCTCTCTCTCTCTCTCTCTCTCTCTCTCTCTCAGGTGCTGAAGGGTGGCTGCTGTACTCGTGTCTGGTCGTGCCAGATGATGTATGTAGCAGGAGGCTTGTAGACTACACTGAGGAGACTCACTGAACATGGTAGGAGCTCTGTAAATGTGTGTGTGTATGTGTGTGTGTGGGTAAAAGCATGAATATATGACATTGTTTATACAAATATAAACATACAGTGCCTACAGTAAGGCGAAGAAAATAATAAATATTAAGAATATTAAGAAACACCAAGTAGAAGAAGTAATGCCAAAAGTGACATGAATAAATTATAAGAATTTTGCCTTTTCACAGTCACCGCTTCCATTTTTCAGGAGGATTGGGCTGTTTCTTAGTGTGTATCATGACTTCTCTGCTGCAATATGACATCCTAAAATGTTCTCCCCTTAGAATGATTTGTGTGCATTCCTGCTACTGAGATACAGCCTTGCTTACATTTTCTAAGTTCATTCATAGAAGTCGGTTGCGTCCAAGCTTTGTCCATAGTTTGGCCTGTGCTCTGTTGTGCACTTCCTCTTTTTCTTGGAGTTGGTACGAGCTTCAACTTTACCCTGTTGTTGTCAAATATGACCATCAGCTTCTGGACATGTGAGGTTTTTAACTGTATGCTGATACTTTCAGGACCCCCACTGTTAAATAGATGTGGTGATAAGGGTTATCCTTGTCTCATCTCCAAGGAAAACTCTCAAGACTCCCCCCAGACTCTCCCTGGTAATGTGAGACTAGGAGAACACTCAATGCATGAAAGTAAAAAAAGACAAAGTTATACAACAATAAAAAATAAAAAGGCGAGTTAGAAATTAGTTTCAGTGGTAATTCAAACCGTGAGTAAAAGCTTGCCGACAAGTACAACTTCAACCATGTCTTTTCCCCCTAAACATACCATTCCACCTTAAAAGACACAAAGCTTAAGAAACAAACTTGAGAGAACAGCATTTCCCCCACAATCACAGACATCCGCTTTAAATGAAACAGAAATTAAAACGCAACACAGAGCAACACACACTTGTGTATTTAAGTTGTCAGTGTCGGGCACACAGCTCTACAACCGTGTCCTGAACCACTTCACCGCCTTAAAAAAGTGCTAGACGTAACTAAAATGGGTGGAGACATGATTTTACAAAAAATATTTGGGCTACTATTGACTTTGAGTGACTTAAACTTTACCCTGTTGTTGTCAAATATGACCATCAGCTCTGGACACTGACACTCTCAGGACCCACCTGTTAAACAGGTGTGGTGATAAGGGTTATCCTTGTCTCGGCTCCCTACTCTTTTTGCAGTCCTTTGTCAATTGCGGCTGTGGCTTTGTGTGTGGTTAAGTCCTAGCTAACAGGGAGAACAGGTGACGATTACCAATCCTTCTGCAGACAACTCCATCACAGCAGTGCTTCCTCGCCTCGGTCCTGGACATGTTAGTGTTTCCCCCTTCGTCCAACTGATCTGATCCAACTCATGTTACCAACAACTCCGCACTGAGCTGGAGTGAGTGTTTTCAAATGGGAAAACTAAAATAAAAACTAACAAAATATATAAATAAGTAAACAAACCAGGTGTTCCTCCAGCAGCAGCGCTGGAAATCTGTGCTCTGAGGCTTTTATTTCTTTATTGAAAGTGTACAAAAGCAAGTTGCAGACCAGCTGTGTGTGGGTAACATTATAAAAGTACATTTGGAATGTGGAAGTTAGCTCTGCTTATGTAGAGAGGTATACAGAGGGACGAGTGGATGGGGTTTGAGTTGAAGGGGCTTAGGCCAGGGTCTCCCTCCAGCGTGGGAACAGCTGGACGAAGGGTTGAGACGTCCTCTCCCTGCCTGCGGAAAATGTGTGTGCATGTGTGTGTGTGTGTGTGTGTAGAGGGTCCAGGTGCAGTGTTGCCCCCCGGCTGGGGGACGGAGGCAGGAGTAATCAGGCAGCAAACCACTTCTGACGGGCCAGAGAGAGAGAGAGAGAGAGAGAGAGAGAGACGCGTTGACAAACGCTCTACAGCACCCCGCTAATTTCATTTAGCCTGCAGGGAACGACTCCCTCCCCCAAGAGAGGGAGGGCGAAAGAGTGTGTGTGGGAGTGTATGAGCATGTGTGTGTGTGTGTGTGTGTGACAGTCCTTTGCAAAAGTTGAAATGTGCCTTTTGACCCTGTAAACAGTATTCATTTTCTACATGTTCATCTATAAACCCTACCCTAATTGTGTGAAGAACAGGGTGAAATGGGGTAACAAAGTATGCAGAGCAACAGATTGGATACAGTCTGTAATCGCAGAACTACAAAGTGCTCCCGTGTGGTCAATGGAGCTGACAAAATGGACAGTGAGTGTAGAAACACGGAGTTGGCTTTAAAGTTATGGATGATCAATGTATATATTGAGCACTTTAGCAGGGTGTGTGTGTGTGTGTGTGTGTGTGAGAGAGAGAGAGAGAGAGAGTGTGTTTGTGTGTTTTTATTTGTTATCTCGTCTCACGCACAGCTGTCCGCCGCCTGCGGTCATGTCCCAATAAAGCTCAGCTTCTTCCCGCAGTTTCTTCAGCTTTGTTACTGCAGCTCTCTAGATAACACACACACACACACACACAGTTTACTGCTACAAACCGCCCTGGCCCTTATGCATCACAGATACGTATGGTCAAACTTTATTGTGAAAGCAGTTCCCACATATTTCACTGACCAGCTGCTTCTCTGTTGATTTTCTTCTTTTGTGTCTATTTCCTTTTTTCAGCACAACTCAACATCCTTTCACACCCACAGTGTTGCGCTGTATTTCCGAGAGAAGTAGGAAGGACGGACGCAAACAGCCGCAGATGTGTTCGGCTCTGAAGCGAGAGCGGAGCTGCCTGACGGTGACGGAGGTAAGGACGGATGGGGACGGCTGGTGACGGTTTTCTGCGCCATCTGTATGTCACAGTCCCACTGCACTGTATGGCCCCTATACCGTATAAATATGTATACGTTTGAATATAGAAAAACAATCCCCCCACATAGCGACAGTGGCATATGTGTGTTCTTTGATCCTGTGTTGCCATGTTCGCAGCTTGGGCAGATGTTTCTAGCTCCAGCAGCTGTATGCCACTGAAAGCAGGTGATTAATTTTCATATTTACTGACCTGGGCTTTGTTTCTGCTCTTGTTTCATTATCTTTCTGATAGGTTTTGTTTCTCTGTGCGCAAATTACAGCGCTGTAAGACACACACGATTAAAGCATAATCTCCTGTACACCAGCTAGAGTTCAGCACGGGCAATTAAAGCACACACAGGCACACACACACACACACACACACACACACACACACACAAACTATTATATTTTATATTCTATTCTATTCTATTCTATTATATTTATATAATATTATATATTCTATTATTATTATTATTATTATTATTATTAATAAATAATTGTTTGTTTATGACAAAAATATATATACAATACCATATATATATAATATGATATAGTAAGTATTAATAATTCAAAATATATACATAGATATTTAATATAATCATTGACATTATTAACTCTTTAACATCAAAGTAACATCAAAGTGAACAAGAACAAACGTTATGATACATATATAAATTACGGTATATAATAAAAACCAAAACTACTGTAGCAACAAAATATTTTTTTTTATTATCATTATTAGTGGTGTGTATTACTTAAAATAAAAGCAGTTTCGTTACATAATCAATGTATGTTTGAATATCAATATTAATATTTATTATCACAGTTAAAATATAAAGACAACAGCAAAAGACAATAAAGCACAAAAACCATAGTATTGAGTTTATGTTGTTTGTACTTTATATAAAACACTGTATATGAACTGTACTTACATCTCGGCTTTGACTATGACATCATAATCAGACAAACAAACAAACAAACAAACAAAGAGACAAGCAAACAACAAACAAACAACAGACAGACAAACAAACAAAGAGACAAGCAAACAACAAACAAACAACAAACAGACAGACAAACAAACAAACAAAGAGACAAACAAACAAACAACAAACAAACAAACAAAGAGACAAGCAAACAGCAAACAAACAAACAACAAACAGACAGACAAACAAACAAACAAACAAAGAGACAAACAAAGAGACAAGCAAACAACAAACAAACAACAAACAGACAGACAAACAAACAAACAAAGAGACAAACAAACAAACAACAAACAAACAAACAAAGAGACAAGCAAACAGCAAACAAACAAACAACAAACAGACAGACAAACAAACAAACAAAGAGACAAACATACAAAGAGACAAGCAAACAACAAACAAACAACAGATAGACAAACAAAGATACAAACAAACAAACAACAAACAAACAGAGAGAAACAAACCTCATCAAAACAACAGCAGTAATTCACAGTGGAATATTCATATTTAGATTAAAAACATGCAGAAATGTATCCAACGTTGTTGTTTTAAACAAAGATGATTTCTGATTATTTAATTGTATTATTTTATTAAGGGTTATTATGATATACTTTGTGTATTGTTAAATATTTATTCAATAATCGCTCCCTGGGCCTCGGTGACTCTGGGGGGGGGCTTTAAATGACAGCAGAAACTCACAGATCCACCTTAAGAGCTTCAGTTTGTTTTTTATGTTCACACACACACACACACACACACAAACAAACATACACACGCACCCCTGTCCTCTCCATAGCTGACAGCATCATTATGGGTTGCTATTATCCTCCCGTCTCCTAGGCAACCCCAGCTCCTTTCTCCGGTGCGTTTGTTTGTTTACAGCCCCCCTCCCAATCCTTCACTCTCTCATTTGTCCTCCTTTTCCTCTTTACTTTCCTCTTCTTCTTTTTCATCCCTTCATCGTCTTCCCTGTCCCTCCACCTCGATGTGAGGTGCACTTCAAA